>NW_024038695.1:0-17317 GCF_016077235.1 Cyprinodon tularosa
CCCATTATCACTAAAGGAGGCAGAGGAATAACTGAACATCTGACACAGAGAGAAGGAGAGAGGAGAGGAAGAAGGAAGAGTTGGAAAAGAGTCAAGGGAGGGAGAGAGAGAAGCCATAGCAATGCTAAGCTAGCGCTAGCCTAGGCTAGCTACTTCTTGCTATCAGAAATAAAACCGTGTGAAACTGACAAGTGCTCAGTAGAAAAGTGCAGCAGAAGGTGCTATGTTTTAAAGTAGTCAGTTAGAGTTACTTAGATACAGAGATATCACAGAGAAAATAACTTAACTTCAGATGGAGATCCTCTGAACAGCTGCACACTCAGTTGCACACTCAGTTAATCCAAACAGTAATGAGAACTGGGTGGAGCTAAGCAGATGTTTGAAAATCTAAAGCAGCTTTGTTTCCAACACAGTGCTACTTAAACAAGTACACAGCGGGATCTAATTTGTCATATTGATAACATGTCAGGTTTAGATTATGAACAAAATTAAAAACAATTATGTTGCATATACTCTATGGGCCAGATCTAGCAAAGGTTTGCGTGTATAAAAACGTGAGCTATTTCACTGCGCACGCTAAAAAATGTACAAACTGATCTATCAACAGCGTGCTAAAAACATTTGGTCTTTAAAACGTGCTAAATAGCGTCTCTTATCCATTTAGTACTTTTTCTGCAATGAATATGCAATATGGGGCGTTTACACGCAAAAGTGCGTCTTGTGGGAGGAGAACATGTAAATATATTAATTTAGAACTCGCAAAGTGATTTATTAAACCTGAAAGCAATTTTGCTAACGGTATCTGACTCTATATTTAACACGTTTTAAAAGAAGGTGCAAATGGTCTGTATGCGTAATTGCGCACACATGGCAGCGGTTATTGTCGCAAGGAGACGCAGAGAACGCATTTTTTCACTCCGTGTGAATATTTTTGGAATGAACGAGGAAACGATCATCAAAACATATCGTTTATCCAGCATTGCCATTTTGGAGCTGTTGGGGGAACTCAGAATGGATTTGGGGCCAGCCACAAGGAGGACCCACGCAATACCAGATATCACAAAACTCCTTGCAACGTTGCACTTTTTTGCATCTGGGTCATTCCAGCGTACGGTTGCAGCGAAAGCTGGGATCTCCCAATCTCAGAAGTGCTGTCCGACCGGGTCGGGGTTCCCCCCCTGCTCCTGTGGAGCAACATGCCAATGCCACTGACTGCTTTCAACACGTTCTCCCCCTCCTCATCCACTGGCATGTTATCCTCTGGGGCCGTGATGTCACCGGACAGGACAGCTAATGCCGTTATGAACTGTAGAAAAAAATAGACAAAAATATTTACTTTTATTCAGTCATCTATCTTTTTTTCATTATCTTTATTACCGTATTTTCACGACCATAAGGCGCACCGTACTAAAAGGCGCAGTCTCAGTTATGTGTGCCATTTCTGTATTTAACACACACATAAGGCGCACCGGACTATAGGGCGCGTTTTTTATATACAGGTACATGTCCTCTACTACCTTTAAATACCTCTACTGCGTATTTAAAAATACAGCGGGGGCAAAACTGAGTATGACTGTGCTTTATTCATGTATTTATTACAAAGTATTAATCAAACCTGGCAGCTGGCCGTGAGACAGACACATCGCAGATGACACAGCGCTGTGATCACTCCTAAATTAACTTAAAATCCTGAAACCTGCCGACGGAATATGTTCGCTTTTATTACCGGTATCCTAGTGCCTGCCGTTTAAAGTATTTAGATGAAAAACACCTGTCAGCCACCGCGGTGAACTCCAGGCGACCCAGCCTAGAGGCTGCTGATGAAAGGATTTCTACTGTCGGTGCACCGCTGGTATGTGGGGGTCTGAGCGCCTCCGACAGAAATAGATAATCTGAATGAACTGACTGCGATTATTAAGTTTTCAGGTGGACTTTCTCACTTAAAAACATATTAAAACTACTTTATTCCCACTGATCACAGCAAATATAGCTGCAAGATTCAGATTATTTAGATGAAAAAACACCTGCCAGCCACCGCTGTGAAGAGGAGGAGACCCGGCCCAGAGGCTGCTGTTGAATTAAGTTTTCAGGTAGAAAAATAGAGCGGGAGCAAAACTGAGTATGATTGTGCTTTATTCATGTATTTATTGCAAAGTATTAATCAAACCCATCAAAGTCATCATCCTCTGTTTCTGAATAAAACAGCTGCGCTAAATCAGACATGCCAATTTCCCCTTCTTCGCTGTCAGTCACCTCCTCAATGAGGTGGTCTCAAAAGTCGCAGTTACAACACACATAGGGCGCACCGCACCTTAGGGCGCACCGCACATTTTGCGGGAAAAAAAAGACGTTTAAGTGCGCCTTATAGTCGTGAAAATACGGTACATGATTTATTAGAATATAAATTGTACTTGATCTAGATCCACTATTTAACTTATTTTTTCCTTTTTATATTTAGATTTTTTTTACCTGTATTATGTTTTTTATATATATAATTGCAAATAAAATCAGGCAGTAAGGGGATAACAATTTAGACAAAAAATTATTTATTTCTCAACAGTTTGGCTTCTCAACACAACATTAGTGATAGTGAAAGTAGTGATTTAAGTCAGTTATTTACAGGGTTTGTACACATTTAACTATTCAATTCAAATGACTAAAGTTACAAACAAATAAATTACAAACCTACAAATAAATATAAAATTTGATATTTAAACATATTCATCAATCTGCTGACAAGCGTTTTTTTAATAACTGGTATACAGTGATGGGCAGTAGCTCCGCTACATGTAGCAAAGCTATTAGTTTAACTACATTTTCCAGTAGCTTGACCGTAGCGTAGCTGCTTTATTTATCAAGTAACTTTCCAGTAGTGACGTTATTGTTTTTATCAAGTAGCGACGTAGCGTCCACAAACGCTAGAAAATCCAGGGCATAACTAAGAAATTAAACCAGGTTTTCTATTTTTGAAACAACAATCGGAGTTATTTGCTGGACATTTACGCATGAGCCTCTATTCTGCCTCTCCTGTCTGTATCTACGAACAACCCAGTCTCATGGGAAAATGTACCCCCACTACGTTGGTCCACACTGCAAAACATAGTGGAGGTACATTAATGGCCATTTTTTTGTGGTACTGTTACGTTTCTTTTGCCTTTACGCTTTCTATTGTTTTACGTCCTAGTCACGTGACTTTCAAGATTCCAGCTGGGAGAAGAAAAAAAATATTAGCAGAAGAATAAAAAACTTACCTCAGGATGAGTTAAAATTTCCTCCGAACTAAAACTCTGTAACCTAGGACTTAATGATTACTTCAGAATGTGTATAAGGAAACTTTTTCTCATTAATATCTCAACTGGTAATTTTGGTAGGAATGTATCAGGGTGGGGCAGTGTGCTTGTCTGTATTTATGTATGGAAGGAGGGGCATATGCACTAGGGGGCCAGTGCCCCAGTAAAGCTTTGTGCCTAGCAACGCCCCTGGTGAGACATAAATGTATATATATCTAGCGCTCTGCTCCTGTCTCCTCCACCCTGTGTGTGTGGCTGTGTGTCTGCGCGTGGCTGCGGGTGTCGTTCATTGAGTTCCACTGCAGTACGCATGCGCATGTTTCGTAGATACAGACAGGAGAGGCAGAATAGAGGCTCATGCGTGAATGTCCAGCAAATAACTCTGATTGTTGTTTCAAAAATAGAAAACCTGGTTTAATTTCTTAGTTATGCCCTGGATTTTCTAGCGTTTGTGGACATTACGTCGCTACTTGATAAAAACAATAACGTCACTACTGGAAAGTTACTTGATTAATAAAGCAGCAACGCTACGGTCAAGCTACTGGAAAATGTAGTTAAACTAATAGCTTTGCTACATGTAGCGTTGCTACTGCCCATCACTGACTGTAACATTCAGTAACCGCACGTGCTTTACATATAACGCTACAGCGATACATTGCTGACAAGCATATGAAAGCCAGACATCTTTTGCTTCGCGGTAACAGTAAGAAATTAACTTACCATTGTTGTGGAGTCTCGCGTTTTCAACAACCTTTTTCTTCGTCAAGAAGGTGATGTCGGTTGGGGGGAGGTGGGCGTGGCTAAATTAGTTTATTTCCGGCCCTACGGTGGATGTGGAGTAGGACTTCGCTGCAGCAAACAGAAAGGGGCGGACTGTTTAATTTTGAAAGGCGTTGTCAAATAACATACGTTATTATTATTAGAATTATTATGAAACGGTCAGTACAGGAAATAGTGTCACTAGCGCCCCCGTCAGTTCCGGAATGAAATGGTCCCATTTCCATATAAGGTATGAGACTGACAGTGGTCCGTCCCCGCCCCTTTCTGTTTGCTGCAGCGAAGTGTACTTCTGGAGGTGGCCTGTGACAGGCGCCTGCAGCGGAACTGGTCTGACAGCTGCGGTGCTTCTTCTTCTTCTTCTTTTTTTTTTTTAATGGCGGTTGGCAAACAACTTATAGGTGCATTACCGCCACCTTCCAGAATGGAGTATGGATCAGACAAACTATTATATTCTCCCTAAAATACCCGTTCTTCTTAGAAAATTAAAAATACTCCAAAAAACTACATCCCCAGATGACCTTTGAAACAATTCCCTTATATCTAGTTTACTTTTATTCCTGTCTAACTCTCTACACAACATTTCTCTTTCCTGAGTATATTTATTACATTCTAAAAATATGTGTTGGACAGTTTCTAATTTCCCACAAATACAACACCCTGTATTATGCTTATTCATTATTTTAAGAGTACTATTTAATCCTGTATGTCCGAACCTTATAACATCTTCTTCTTTTTTAATTCTATTACATTTTCTTAATTCTCCAACCTTTTTTTGAATACCATAATAAAATCTAGCATTCCCTCCTTTATCCCACTGTTCTTGCCATTTCTTCTTGAAATACATTTTTATAATATTCTTTAACTCATTTTTACTAATGTTAATGTTTAAATCAATATCCTTTTTTACAGCACTCTTAGCAAAACTGTCAGCTAACTCATTACCGATAACACCAATGTGAGCAGGAATCCAGACTAATTTAACAACAGAACCACCATTTTTAATCCTAAAAATTGAGTGAAGAATATCCAATATAATATCTTGTCTCGACTCTGAATTAAATTCTAGAATACTTATTAATCCACTATTTGAATCTGAACAAATTAAAACCTCCCTGTCTTTTGTTTCCTCAATCCATTCTAAAGCCATTAAGATAGCCATTAATTCACCTGTATACACTGCCAATTTATCTGTTATTCTTTTATTCCTCATAATATTTAAATCTGGGATTAGCTGTGGTGCTGCAGCCAGACCGTCTTGATAAATAGTGGTGTTTCAATGCTGTTGTCAGAGATGGCTTTGATCAACGGGCAAGTCAGTGAGCTGATTGGATACCGAGATACCGGTGATGGAATGACGTTACATGAACCCCCCTCCCTCCCGAATGGACGGATGATCCACGGACCTTTATTGATTCAGTTATTTGTTTTGCCAAAAGATTAACTATAATAATTTTTCATTAAATAATAGAGATGGATAAAAATAGAAATAAACAGTTCTCAGATAAGATCGCAGGGTGTATCAATAACTGCACCCATACAGTATGCAACAATTTTCATGAAATAAGATAATGCAGTCACTATATTAAATTAATTCATTAACTTTATTTTAATCAAAAACATCATAAAATAGCGCAATATCACACCAAGATCATCAATAAACCTGCTTTAAAGACAGCATCTTGGATTAGACTGGATTAAGGAGGGGAAAAAAAGTTCCCAAGTGCCACCTTGTGGTTGTCCGGGTACATTGCAGTTCTTTTTTAAATAAAAAAACTGGCCTCAGGAAATACATTGTGATTCACGTGGGAATCACACAGGAATCATGCAGGAAACCGTCCATTTTCAACCAGTGCCCACTGTAGGAAGTATTTGGAGATCTTTTTGACATCAGTATTCCTCTCAAATATCATTAGGAATTGTGTAGGATTTGGCGGCATGCCAAGTTAAGCCAAAAGAGACGTTACCTTTTCACACCCATCATCAAATATAATGCTCTATTGTCTCAGTCTGTTGGTTGACTGCAACTTCAGTTCTCATTTGAAAAACAGTTTTTTAAAATTGAAGCAAGGATATTGGGCCCAATATGAATACTGGAACTGATCGCAGAAATGTTTTCTACCCACACATTGGGTTGAGATTACCATAAAAGCATGAGTCTTTACATGCTTCCTTTCTCCTGAATGTCAAGAGCAGCTTTCAATGACTGCTGGAGTAGGTGTGTAAAAGAACACAGCCATTAGAGAAGGGAGCTAGCGTTGCTGGTAGGACTCGAACCTACGCGGGGAGACCCCAATGGATTTCTAGTCCATCGCCTTAACCTCTCGGCCACAACAACCACAAAAACCAAACCTTGAGGTTACATAGCGCAGGATACACTTCAAAACACATCTAAAGGAGCAGTGTAAAAGATCCATATCATCAATGTAACCACTGAAAAAGAACATATTACTCTGTGAAATTCCAAGAAAAGCTAGGAAGGAAGTCTTTAGAGGATTACAAAGTTTTGTCAATTCATTTCTGTAGTACAGTAAATGTTTGTGTAAGCCAGTATGATAGGAAGTATTTGGAGATCTTTTTGACAGCAGTATTCCTCTTAAATATCATTAGGAATTGCATAGGATTTGATGGCATGCCAAGTTAAGCCAAAAGAGAAGTCTAAAGGCTGTTGTAACCCAGTGTTAAAAACTGTGAATAAAAATATAAATATATTTTGATTAAAAATATAACAAAACATTGATAAAAACATTTAAATATAAGTTCATAAAAATAGTTCTTAAATAGTTAAAAATATATAAAACGTAATAGTAAAAGAGTTCTCGTTTTGATATAATTGTGTGTGAGCTACCTAGCAACCAATATCTGTGT
The DNA here is from genome assembly GCF_016077235.1 of Cyprinodon tularosa. NCBI lineage: Eukaryota > Metazoa > Chordata > Actinopteri > Cyprinodontiformes > Cyprinodontidae > Cyprinodon > Cyprinodon tularosa. The sequence continues at coordinate 6,936 of NW_024038695.1, forward strand.
TGAACAATATCAGCATCAGCCAATAAGGTCAGGTTCCCTCTCCCATCCTGTGCTTGGCTTGTGTCTGCTGCTCAGACGCGCCAGAGGAAAAAAGATTTACTCAGGAATGATAAGATCCAACATAGACTTTGGTTGTTTAGTTTACGGTTCAGCAGCTAAAACACATTTGGTTAAATTAGACACTATCCAACATCAGGCACTAAGATTATGTACTGGAGCATTTAAAACCACACCAACAGCAGCATTAGAAATAGAAATGGGAGAAATGCCATTAGATTTAAGAAGAACAAAATTAGAAATTAATTACTGGTTAAATTTAAAAGGAAATAATGTGGATCACCCAACTTTGGACATTTTAAATCCATGCTCGGAAAAAGAAAAGAAAGAAATGAGGAGTTTTGGAATGACAATTGAAAATAAAATTAAAAAAAATTAAAATGAATAGTATAGAAATGAGTCAAACAACACCAGTATCAATTATAGCAACAGTAGATATGTCAATAATGGAAAAAAAAAACAAGATAAATCAAGTGCTGTAGATAGATGTTCAGTGCAATTATATTTAGATAAATATTATCAATATGTTCAAATTTATACTGATGCATCAAAAATAACTGAGAAACTAGGAATAGCATTTGTAGTACCAGAATTCAATATAAAAATAGGAAAACGAATTACAGATGAATTATCAGTATACACAGGAGAAATGTTGGCAATATTATTAGCTTTACAATGGGTAGAAGACATAAAACTATTAAAAACAATAATATGTTCAGATTCAAGCTCTGCATTGTTAAGTTTAAAAAATAACCAGATAGTAGGATGGACATTTTATTAGAAATAAATCATACACTGTTCAGAATACGAAACACGGGGCTGATAGTTATGTGGGTTCCAGCACATATTGGGGTAGAAGGAAACGAGAGGGCAGATAAAATGGCAAAAGGGGCAATTAAACAGTCTATTAGTTTTATAGTTAAAATAAGTAAATCAGAAGGAAAAAAGTATTATTAAAGAGAAACTAATGGAAGTTTGGCAAACAAGGTGGGATGAAGATAAAACAGGAAGTGTCATAGCTTCAGGCTAGAGGCTGGTTTCCTGAGATGCAGCTCTCCCAGAGCTTCAGACCAGGGACAGGGTTCCAGTGAGGCAGCTCTTCCTGAGCTTCAGACCAGAGACAGGTTTCCTGTGAGGCACAGACAAAGGAGAGATTAGAATCTGATCTCACACTAGAGACAACTAAGATTAAATCTATAACAGAGGCTCAGAAAGCTAACCAACTAAGATCAACACTGCGGCGTGAAAGCAAGGTCTGGCAGGGGCTTATAAAGTGGAGGTCTCCTGATGAGTAGATGGAAATCAGGTGTGCTGGAAGGTTCCAGCTCCAGAAGACCCACGGCGCACTCTGCTGGAGACAGAGGGTAATCTCCAGATCCCAACAGTAACTCCAGCCCTAAGGGAAAATAACAAAGAGCAGAAGGGGATCCTCAGCGCCCTCTGGTGGGCAAGCCTGAGGATCCCAACAGGAAGATGGTTTTATAAAATTCAGAAAATGGTAGGAGAAAGAAGAAATGGAAGAAGAAATAGAAAGGAGGAAAGAGTAATAACAAGGTTAAGATTTGGTCATACAGGACTTAATTATACATTTTTTAAAATACAAAAACAAAACGGTCAAATGTGATTTCTGTGATAAATATGAAACCATAGAACATGTTATATTAGAATGTCATAAATATGAAAAAGAGAGAAGATATATGAGGAGAGAGTTTGAAGACATTAAGGAGAAGGTTAATTTATTAGATATACTGAGGAAAAATTTAGGGAGTAAACACACAAATAATTATTCGATTTCTAAAGAAAACGAAATTATTTCATAGAATTTAATTATAGTAAGCGTGTTTGTGAGTGAAGGAATGATATACAAAGCTGTGCACAAATATGTATATATTTTTGTTGGGTTTTAATCCAGAGAAATGTGAGTTTAAAAGATTAAAAGGAAAATGATCAACACAGACAGGGTTTTGTGACGTCAGCTTGTGCCGGGTGGAGAGAAGATGCTGGCTTGGAAAGCCATCACCTTCTCACACAGATCCCTTCATGGCCAAGCCTTTTATTAACAGTTTACAACATCAAACAGGCGGGCCTGGGAGGATGTAGGTAACAAGATAGTGTGAATTGACCAACTGGCTGGATGGAAGTCACACAGCCGTGTGATTCTGCCTCATGACCTACAGGAGGTCATAAAAGTTTATGACCCTTCTGGTTGAAACACATGATAGTTATCACTCTAACATTTCCCTCCTCTTATACATAAAAACATCAGCATATAGCACTTCTAAAAAGATTTTCACTACATACATCATGAATGCATTGCAGATAGGGAATTCAGTAATCAAAGTTTAATATGCAAAACACAACAATATTAAAAGGAAAATTCAAGCGAAAAGGTAAAAAAGAATGTAAAAACTTTAAAAATAATCTGTCCCTTGAGTAGGCAAAAACTCTCCAATAGAGAAAAATTCCTACTCGACCCCTCCCGAGGAGGCGATCATTATCCCTGTAAAAGATTACACAGCTTCATCATCATCATTATCTTCATCAGCATCTCGGCAGAGTTGAGCATAAGTGATAGCTAAATATTGGATTAGAGTGGTTCCTATCATTTTCTGAAACATTGATTGCAGGCATGGTATTAAGCAACAAATAAAAAGGAAAAATATGATTAACAATCCTATAAATGGTAAAGCTATCTTCATCAGTACCTGCCACCATGATCCCATGGTGAACCAAACTGTCCATGGTGCTGGAACTGCACCGGAAGTGTGACGGTTAACATACCTCTTTAGATCTTTCAACTCCTCCAGAGCAATCTGTATTTTTTCATCATTAGTGTCATTAGTTATATAAGTACAACATGTCTGGCCAATAATAGTACACACACCCCCTTGGGAGGCTGTCAGCAGATCCATTACCATTCTGTGTTGAATGAGGGTCTGCTTAACATAGCTGAATTCCTGTTTTATTGCTAGTCCTAAATCCTCAGTGGCGTTTATTAGTCTCATCAGGGTATATCTGTTGATTTCAACATGGTCTCGAACCTCTCCAATCCCCACCCATGGAAAAATACCTTGCAGGACTTTAGGTCCCCACCCCCATATCCTGAATTCCATGGGGACTCCTGTGTCTGTGGTCATACCCCAGTGTGATGCTGGGAAATTGATTCCTGTGTCTTTCTCAGCTTCCCTTTTTTGTAGGTGGGAATGATAGAGGTGTTGCTCAACTTTTTCCATGACCAAGGTGTGATCTGACACTAGTGCCAGAGTGCAACGACCCCCCCATCCAGCAGGCAAAGCTGGGTGAGCTTTATGGCCGCAGACATAGTACCAATCTGCCAAGGTGCGAGTTCCTAGCAGTGAAGGCACTATTGAAGAGCATCTGGTGTTTGCTATGGCATGGGAATGGTTTTTTGCACATTGAGTCGTCCTGTCTGGGGTACTGGTACGACAGGTTTTATTTTTCTTGCAGGCCAAACATGCAGTTTCATTTATATATGGGCAGAAAGAATAAGTAGCATTACATCTTCCTTTTGGAATATTGCCCACTGAAATGCTGCCATTACCTTCTACACACACAGGGAATATTTTGCTTACTATCATGACGTGTGTGGAAATTGGGATTGAAACCTGTGGTAACACTGTGGCATCCTTATCTGCAGTACATGGCAGGCCCAATATAGGACTAGTTGAAATCTTTAGTGGCTGTGAGAAATTCGCTTTAGAATGAATAACACCGATTCCTGGAAGAGTTGAAAGAGCCATTGGGCAGTGAGTTTGACGTTCAGACATATTGTATGCATAGACAGTCTGAATGGTAGAAGTAGGCATATGAGTACAAACATAACAGTCTGTTTTGTTCAAATCTTCAGCAACATGTTTGGCATGTTGCCACCACATATTGGCACCGTATGGATGACTTTCTGTGGATCCATCAAAAATCATCCTGCTCTTCCTTTGTTTCAGACGGTCAGTTTGAGTCCCTAGAAACACCACTCCAACGGTCACCACCAGGCAGATGAATGTCATTAGTTTTTCCATCTTCATCAGCTCTTCCAATGAAACACCCATTAACTAGGACTCTAAAGGACTGGGTTAGGTTGTTTCCTTCACCAGCGTTGAGACGAGTGGTCCTAAAAAACCCAAACCCCTTTGAAGCTGGACTTCACCACAGATCCCTCACCTTAGTTATGGGGTTCCTGTGAAGGTAATTGGGCTTCTTGCTGTGGAAAGTTTTTAATCGGTTTACAATGACTCTGGTGGATCCAAGTGTCATCCATCTAACATCACCTGGCATTTCCTTCTTACTACTGCCTTGTCCCATTTTTAAAGAATTTAGTACACAGCGGTTCGATTGTTTCCTCACACACTTTCACACAGTCACACACACCTAAGGCCTAATATTTTTTATTTTTTACAACACAGAGTCCCAGACTCGAATGCACAGAATACCCAGGTCCCAGACCTGTAAACAAAACTTGGTTTCGTCAAATATTCTTGCAACTACAACCAGTTATAGCTTGAACACAGAGGGTCCCAGACCCAAATGCACAGAATACCCAGGTCCCAGACCTGTAAACAAAACTTGGTTTCGTCAAATATTCTTGCAACTACAACCAGTTATAGCTTTCACACAGAGGGTCCCAGACCCAAACGCACAGAATACCGATCCCAGATCTCTCACAACAAACCCTGTTTGTCAAATATTCTAGCGACTACAACTAGTTATAGCTTTCACATGGTCCCAGACCAACTGTTGATAAAAAACTTTAGGCGTACCGTTTCTGTGCAGATCAGTCTTCAGCTTGAGTCGTCACCAGGATGTCCAGGGCAGGGCTGGACCAACCTATTGGCTCCGTCCAGCAAAGGGTGGACGGCTGTTGACAGTTTCTTGGCCTTGGTCCCGCACGGTCCTGGACAATTGAATCTTGACTCCCGGAGTTTCAGCACCAAAAATGTTGGGTTTTCATCCAGAAAAATGTGAGTTTAAAAGATTAAAAGGAAATGATCAACACAGAGACAGGGTTTTGTGACATCAGCGTGTGCTGGGTGGAGAGAAGATGCTGGCTTGGAAAGCCATCACCTTCTCACACAGATCCCTTCATGGCCAAGCCTTTTATTAACAGTTTACAACATCAAACAGGCGGGCCTGGGAGGATGCAGGTAACAAGATAGTGTGAATTGACCAACTGGCTGGATGGAAGTCACACAGCTGTGTGATTCTGCCTCATGACCTACAGGAGGTCATAAAGGTTTATGACCCTTCTGGTTGAAACACAGGATAGTTATCACTCTAACGATTTTTAAGTGTGAATGTATGTTTAGAAGAAGTTAGGGTAGAGTATATGTATATCGGGATAAATATTTAAACCATCAAGAACCACACTCCATACCAGTAAGTGGCGGTAATGCTACTAACAGTTTGTTGCCAACCGCCATAAAACTCGACAAGAAGAAGAAGCAGAAGAAGAACACGCGCCAGAGACGCAGGCTTGGAGAGATCGCTTGTCCGAGGAGGGGGAGCTAGCGCTGTAGTAGCAGCCTTTTTATTGAAAGCAAAACCAACCCTAAACAAGCTAAACATTGAAATATTTCATGCTAATGACAATTATCCTATTAAATTTTAAGATGAGTCCGAAGGCTGTGAACCACACGAGCTGAAACTCCCCTATGAGGCTGTCATGATGGGTTCAGAAAAGCCCAATATGCAGAACACAACGGAGTCTGATGAAAACTTTAACAGAGTTTATTGATGCACAAGCACATGAAATAATAAATAGGCCTGGGGGCAGGTTCACTGGAGTCTGTAAGGATGACAGTTCAGTTAGCTCTGGGACTGAAGAGTTTGAGTTTGAGAGTTTCTGAAGAATACCTTGATTAGTCCGGGTTTTGCTTTGAGAGAGAAACTGTTGGGTCCAGAGACTGTTTAGTTCAGCAGAGTCCACTAACCGCTTCAGCGTCTTACTTCTGACTTGAAGGTAGACCTTGGTTTGGGGTTTCCAGCTCTTAGCCAAGAGTCCGCGAAGCGCTTGGTTGTCTCAGAAGAGCGGTTGAGTGTAGCGATGGTGTCTCTCCAGACTCATTGACAACGACGGATGTGATGGTTGACAGACTGAACCGAAATCTCTCTCTCGTCTGCTGGAAAAAGAGGAGGTTGATATCCGAGACTAACCTGGAAAGGTGACTGGCCGGTGGAAGCAGACTTGAGAGAGTTGTGGGCATATTCAATCCATGTGAGGTATTGGCTCCAGTCGGTGGGGTTGTTGGAGGTCAGACAACGGAGAGTAGACTCGAGCTGCCTGTTCATTCTTTCAGTTTGACCGTTGGACTGTGGATGATAACCAGAAGTGAGTGATGGCTTACAGTTGAGTGCTGCGCAGAAGGCCTTCCAGACTTGAGAAATAAACTGAGGTCCGCGGTCAGAAAGAATTTCCTGGGGGATTCCATGGAGTCGAAAAACGTGTTTCACAAGGAGCTGGGCGGTTTGGAAGGCCGTGGGAAGTTTCCAGAGGGGGATCAAATGGCAAGACTTTGAAAATCGGTTGACGATGGTAAAAATTTTAGACATACCTCGGGAGATTGGAAGACCAGTGACGAAGTCGATGGCAATGTGAGACCAGGGACGAGTTGGTACAGGAAGAGGATGCAACAGACCTGAGGGTGGTTGATGTGAGGTTTTGTTTCTGGCGCAGGTAGAGCAAGCCAAAACATACTCTTTCACATCTTTGTGCAGGGTAGGCCACCAGAAACGTCTAGAAATTAGGGCGATGGTTCTGCTCACCCCCGGATGAGCGAAAAATTTGGCTGTATGCATCCATTGTATCAGGCGAGATCTGACAGAGGAAGGGACATAAGTTCTGTTTGGAGGACTGTTACCTGGGTCAGGTTCAGAAGCCAGAGCAGAGTTTATGAGATCGGTAATTTCCCAGGTAACCACTCCAACAGTGCAGGAAGCAGGGAGAACGGGTTCAGGCATCTCGGATTGATCAACGGAATATAGACGAGAGAGAGAATCGGGTTTGATGTTCTTGGATCCGGGTCTGTAAGAGATAATGAGGTTGAATCGAGAGAAGAAAAGAGACCACCTTGACTGACGGGTTTGCTTGTTTGGCAGACTGGATGTAGGCTAGGTTCTTGTGATCAGTCCATACTAAAACCGGGTGTTCAGCTCCCTCAAGCCAGTGTCTCCACTCCTCCAATGCCAGTTTGATGGCCAGAAGTTCTCGGTCTCCAACGTCGTAGTTTTGTTCTGCTGGTGAAAGTCTACGAGAGAAAAATGCACAAGGGTGAACTCTTTGATAAGAATCGAGTCTTTGGGATAACACAGCTCCTACACCAGAGTCAGAGGAGTCCACTTCGAGGATGAATTGCTTGGTTGGATCGGGCTGGATTAACACAGGGGCTCTGGAAAACAAAGTCTTTAGTTTATCAAACGCGTTTTGTGCTTCAGGGGTCCACTGGAAGGTCTTTTTGACTGAAGGTTCATGAAACTCGCACTTTTCGGCTTTAACAAAAAGTTTGTTTTCCAATAATCTTTGCAGGACCAGGCGGACATGTTTCTTATGCTCAGAAAGATCTTTAGAATAGATCAGGATGTCATCAATGTAGACAAACACGAAATTATTTCAAAAGTCTCTGAGAACATCGTTGACCAGGGCTTGGAAACATGCAGGGGCGTTAGTGAGACCAAAAGGCATGACTAGATACTCGAACTGGCCCAAAGGAGTTTTAAAGGTTTAAAAGTTTTAAAGGAGTTTTTCATCACCATCTCTAATCCTGAGAAGGTGATAAGCGTTCCTTAAATCGAGCTTAGTGAAGACAGTAGCCCCTTGTACTGGTTCGAAGGCTGATGGTAGTAACGGAAGTGGGTACTTATTTTTAACTGTTATTTGGTTAAGGCCTCTGTAGTCGATACAAGGTCTTAGAGAACCATCCTTTTTGCCAACAAAAAAGAAACCAGCTCCCAACGGAGAAGAAGAAGGACGGATTATTCCAGCAGCTAAGGACTCATTAATATATTTTTCCATAGTTTCACGTTCTGGCTTCGAAATATTGTAAAGTCTACTGCTAGGTAGGGGAGCTCCTGGTAATAGTTCGATCGCACAGTCATATGGTCGGTGAGGTGGAAGGGACGTAGCACTGACCTTACTGAAGACAGGAGCCAGATCATGGTACTCAGAAGGGACAGAAGTAAGGTCAGGAGAGTCCATCTCCCCCCCGCCTCTAGGAGACCTCACAGCGGGAGCTGCAGAACGGAGGCACGTTTCGTGACATGAGGTCGACCATGACGCAATATGGCGATCAGTCCAGTTTATATAGGGATTATGTCTTTCCAGCCACTCAAAACCAAGCACCAAAGGAGAACATGCAGAGGGAAGAACAAAAAATGTCAAAGTTTCACGATGGTTACCTGAGATTAACAGCTCGAGGGGTTGTGTTTGGTGGGTAACCGGGTGGAGTCTCTTCCCATCGATTGCGGAGACACTAAGAGGCTGGGTTAGAGGAATGGTTTCGATTTGTAGCTGCTGAACCAGGTTGGAGTCTATCAAATTCCGTTCACAGCCTGAGTCGATGAAGGCAGAAAACGTTAGATTCTGATCTGAGAAAAACAAGGTGGCTGGGAGCATCAGATGAGGAGATTTCTCAGAGTTCAAATGGCCCGTCAGACTCCTCAGATCCACTGACGGGCCCCGGCTTTTGACTTAGCTGTGCATGAAGCGATGAAATGGCCAGTCTCACCAAAGTAGATGCATAACTTGCCTCTGAAACGTCTTAGCCTTTCCTCAGGAGTTAGCCTTGTATGTCCAACCTGCATGGGTTCGGCTTCCGTCTCTACTGTGTGAGAGACCTGAACTGGCAAAGAGAGTGACTGGGTCTTAGACCTCGGCTTGGAGACGGGTTCTGTGGGACCAGAAAAAAACAGTTGCATTATTAGATGCAGGGGCTGACTCAAAAAAACTTTGATTCCTTGGTCTTGAACTGTTTCTAGCTCGGATTCTGTTATCCAACCTAATAGTCAGGCGGATTAATTCCTCTAGAGTTGCTGGTTCGTCGAGGGTTGCAAGTTCATCTTTATTATTATCATTTAAAGCCTTGAAATATGCACTTTTGAGAGCACATTGATTCCATCCGGAAGCTGCGGCTTTGACCCGGAAGTTGATGGAGAAATCCGCTACAGAGGGATTTCCCTGTCTAAGATTCAAAAGAGCACGAGAGTCAATTGTTTGGTCAGATTCTTGGTTAAACACCTGGGAAAACTCAGTAACAAAATCAGAAAAATCACATCTGAGGCTGTCTTCGGAGGCAAACCTTGCCTCCGCCCACTCAAGGGCTCGTCCGGTTAGTTGGGACAGAATAAAAGTTATCTTTTTCTCATCGGTTGGAAAACTGCCAGGAGAGTTCTGAAAAATAAGATGGCACTGAAACAAAAATCCTTTACAGTCCTTCATATTACCTGAAAACTTTTCAGGAACACTAGGGCGGAATTCAGGTGATGACGTCACAGCCGGTGACCTCGGAGGCGGAACTGGACCCGGAAAAGGTTCTGCTGCTGTCGTGGCGTTAGCACTGCTCATGTAGTTAGCATAGCTTTGAAGCATTTGGTTATGGTAATTGACCATATTATGTAACTCACGGAGGGTTTGAGTTTGTCCTTGGATTTGAGCGTCTTGCTCCTCCAACCGACGACGGAGGTGGTCTGCTGGGCCTTGTGTTTGGCCGCAGTGTTCTGTCATGATGGGTTCAGAAAAGCCCAATATGCAGAACACAACGGAGTCTGATGAAAAGTTTAACAGAGTTTATTGATGCACAAGCACATGAAATAATAAACTGGAACTGGTTCAGGCCTGGGGGCAGGTTCACTGGAGTCTGTAAGGATGACAGTTCAGTTAGCTCTGGGACTGAAGAGTTTGAGTTTGAGAGTTTCTGAAGAATACCTTGATTAGTCCGGGTGTTAGAATGGCCTTTAGCGGTTGGAGGAAGTAGGAGACTTGAGGCAGAGAAACTGTGCAGCCCCACTGGGTGTTTATTCACCAACATTTAATAAACAAAACAAACTCTGCTCATTTTGGCCTAGGGTCTCAGCAGCAACAACTCAATATGGCCAACATGCAGCCTTTTATAGCTGTTGGCTGTTCCAATACACAAACCCACCAAGAAACAGGGTAAAACAAAATACATACACACAAACAAGGTTTGACAAACTACCAAAAATCCTCAAAATATATTGCCAATGCTAGTCATTTTCAGCATCTCTACAAACACATCTTTATCAATATAAATACAAATCCAACATTAAGTTTATAAAATGTCTAACTCTCTGCTCCCCCC
>NW_024038696.1:0-37169 GCF_016077235.1 Cyprinodon tularosa
CATATGTTGATTTCTTGGCATGATTTCATCCTAAACATTCAATCTAGGGGTTAAATTAAGCTACATGTCTGGGGTGCATTTCACAAAGCAGGTTTGAACAAGTCAGGTTCAAATCCGCGACTCTAAATTGATCTAGACTAAAGTTGGGAACTCTGAGAAGGTTCAATCAGAGTTAAGCATGACAAGTTTAAAAAGCCATCATCAGTGGAGTCCTGAATCGACGAGTCACCATGACAACAGGAAGTGCCTTACATGTATTTATGATATCTGAAATACATTTCTTCAGAGTCAAAATAATACAAATGCTTACCACTAACAAAAGGAATCTGGAGATTTCTAGACATCCAGAAATTTTATTCTAGATGTGAAGAATGCTATTTTGTTTGAAATGGTCATTTTTTTCAAGGAGCTCGGTTCCAGAGCCCTGGCTGTGTGTAGAGGCGAGCCCAACTATTTCTAGGTGGTATCCCTCCACCTCCCGCACAAGCTCGGGCTCCTTCCCCGCCAGTGAGGTGACATTCCACGTCCCCAGAGCCAGTTTAAGCGCCCACGGATCAGGTCGCCGAGGTCTCCGCCTCTGGCTGCCGCCCAATCCACTTTGCACCGGTCCCTCATGGTTCCCCCTGCAGGTGGTGGGCCCACTGGGGGATGGCCTCGCGTCACAGGAAGTAAACCGATGTGAACACATCGCCGCTGTGCCTTTCTAACACTATGCAGGCGTCAAACCCTCGCCTTGACAATCACACCCCCTCACCTTACGTAACTCCCAACATTTAGGTCTTTTACGTGCATTTATGGCAGCAAACCAAGCTGGCTCTTAAGCTTTTTCACACCATGTGACGACCTCACAGGATTGCTTTATCTGTCCTGGGAAATTTGGCCACAGGAATGAGCCTAAGCTCCTACGTGTCCCTACATGAGCCGAGTCTGTGGCCAAAAAAAGATTCTGTATAATCGGGAGTCAAAGTGAAGCTGTCAGCCAAAAGACAAAAAAAACAAACCATGCATGTCAATGCTTCACGTCTTCCTTCTAGCCTTGTCTCAGCAAGGATTCTTTTTAAAATCTGTTGCAACAGAAAAAAAGGTCCAACAAACAAAAAACAACCCACCCAGGGTGGGCGAAGGGGAAAACAGGCCAGGAGGGCAGAAAACTAAACCAGAGTCCAGAACAAAAAACAATCCACTTATGGTGGACGAAAACAAAAGAAAGCCCAAAAAATTTCTCGGGCAAAGTCTCAGGTGGCCGGCCGAGGGACCAGCAGCAGGAACCAGTCTCATGTGGCCTGCCGTGGGGCCGGCAGCAGGACACAGTCTCAGGTGGCCTGCCGTGGGGCCGGCAGCAGGACACAGTCTCAGGTGGCCGGCCGTGGGGCCGGCAGCAGGACACAGTCTCAGGTGGCCTGCCGTGGGGCCGGCAGCAGGACACAGTCTCAGGTGGCCTGCCGTGGGGCCGGCAGCAGGACACAGTCTCAGGTGGCCTACCGTGGAGCCGACGGTGGAGGCGTAATTGCTGCTGAGGAGGTCGACCGTTGAGATGAAGGCGAAGCAGCGTCTTAGGGGGACCACCGCCGGGCCGGAGGCAAGGTTGAGGTTCTGGAGGCCGGCAAAGGATCCGACAACGGAGCAGAGTCTTAGGTGGCCGGCTGCGGGGTCGAAGGCGACGCTGACACTCTGGGGGTCCGCCACGGGGCCGGAGGCGAAGCTGACGCTCTGGAGGTCTGCCTCGGGGCCGGAGGTGAAGCACCTTTTCAGGAGGAAGACGCCCAAACTTCAGCAGATACCCCCACGGGGTACCCCGTCCCCTCCTCGGCAGCTCAGGCTCAGTAGCGACAGCCGACTGCGGCTCAGGAGGAGGCTCTGAGGAGACTGCCGACTGCGGCTCTTGAGGAGGCTCTGAGGAGACCGCCGACTGCGGCTCTGAAGCAGGGGAGCCCGCCGATTGCGGCTCTGGAGCAGGGGAGCCCGCCGATTGCGGCTCCCGATCAGGAACAGGGGAGCCCGCAGGTTGCGGCTCCCGATCAGGAACAGGGGAGCCCGCCGGTTGCGGCTCCCGATCAGGAACAGGGGAGCCCGCCGGTTGCGGCTCCCGATCAGGACCAGGGGAGCCCGCCGATTGCGGCTCCCGATCAGGAACAGGGGAGCCCGCCGATTGCGGCTCCCGATCAGGAACAGGGGAGTCTGCCGATTGCGGCTCCCGATCAGGAACAGGGGAGCCCGCCGATTGCGGCTCCCGATCAGGAACAGAGGAGCCCGCCGATTGCGGCTCCCGATCAGGAACAGAGGAGCCCGCCGACTGCGGCTCCCGATCAGGAACAGAGGAGCCCGCCGATTGCGGCTCCCGATCAGGAACAGAGGAGACCACCGACAGTGGCTCCCACACAGGAACATGCGAACCCACCGACTGTGGATCCGCCTCAGGAGCAGGGGAGGCCACCGACTGTGGCTTTGTCTCGGGAACAAGGGAAACCACCCATGGAGGCTCATGTTCAGTCTCTGAAGTGGGTTGAAAAGTCTGTAGAGGACTCTTGGTGGTTTGTGGTCCCTGTAGAGAGGCTCTTGGAGGCCTATCTCCATCGACTCCAAATTCTGATGTCCTTCTAATTTTTAGCTCAGGGGTTTCTAGACGGCACAGGGCAGGCTCAGGGGTCTCTTGGCAGCACAGGGCAGGCTCAGGGGTCTCTGGACGGCACAGAGCAAGCTCAGGGGTCTCTGGATGACACAGAGCTGACTCAGGGGTCTCTAGACGGCACAGAGCTGACCCAGGGGTCTCTAGACGGCACAGAGCTGGATTAGGGCGACGCCTTTTCTTACGCCGAGACGTCCTTGGAGCTAGGCTAACTGGTTTATAAACTGATTCTGGCAAAGAGATGTCTGGTGTACAAGAGGGTTCAAGTTCTAGGCTAGCTGGATTGCTAACAGGCTTAGAAATGGAACTAACAGGTTTGCAAATGGATCCGGACGCTAGATCTGGCTGGCTGAGAGAGAAATGAGGTGACCTGAAAGGGAAGAGATCATCTCTTTCCCCATAATAAAAATCCCAGAGGTCTAACTCTTGAATGTGGGGAGCATTAACTGGCAAGGATTCTGAGGCCGGAGACGCAGAAAAACTAATTGTCTCCGAAACCGGAAGTACGGTATTACTTCCGGGTTCTGACGCTGGGGAATCTGAACAGCTAACGGGCTGAAAAACTAGAGTTCCTGAAATGATTTCTGGTTCTGAAGCTAGGGGAACTGAAACACAACCGGGTTCGGAAACTAAAGGAACAGAGGTGTCAGCTGAATCTAGAAGATTAACGGATACAGAGGCTACAGGAAACGGTATGCTAACGGACTCTGAGGCTAAGGAAACTGGATGGCTAACGAGTACAGAAGCTGGAGAAAACGGAGAGCAGGTAAATTCAGAGACTAGAGAAACAGATTTACTACCATGTTCTGATCCTGGATTTGACTGGCGTGGAGGTCTAGCTATTTGGGGTTTGATTAATGAACCAAACTTGAGTCTATTGACTGAGTGTGCTAACTGTTGATCTGAAAGGTGTCTGATGAGACGGAAGGAACTGACCTGGCGAGTAGATGGACTGATTACTGCTGTTGACTGGACTACAGGGAGGATGGAGGTGTCGGACTGACCCACCGGAGATGGAGTGGAGGCGTCAGGCAGAACCGCCGGAGAAGGAGTGGCTTTCTTGCCCCAGCGGAGGTTCCTACGCCTGGACGAGGCAGAAGGCAGAGGCGAATCAGCAGCAGCAGCAGATGAAGGTTTGGATTTGGTGGTAGGTGGAGATTGTTTGAATGATAATTTAGAAAAAGCGTCCTCAATATTCCAATAAATGAGATCCAGGTATCGGGCTAGTAGAAGGTTATTGTAGAGGTCTGGATATTTCTTGAGCTCGGAGATAATGATGTCAGCTGATGATATCCGTTCACGGGGTGGAGTAATGGTGGAAAGGTCATCTATGGACTGTTTGAAGAAAAGGAGAACTCGATTGAAGGAGTCTGAGGATGTTTCCGCAGGGCTAGCTTGTTGGCCACAGTGTTCTGTCATGATGGGTATAGATGCAGAACACACACGGAGACACTGGGTAAAAAGTCCAAAAGAGTTTATTGTGGCACAAACATGAGTCATGGAAAGGGAACAGTTCAGGCAGGGGGCTGGTTCACTGGGCTCTGTGCAGGGAAAGGGGAGATGGATGGTAGCAGAGTTCTAGTGAGGCTAAGCATCAAGCTGGGCTTAGCCTGGCAGTCCTGAGTATGAGCTTCCAGCTCACTGCAGGGAACAACAGGGGAAAAATCCACATGGGAACCTCCAGGGAAACTCCTCAGAGAAGTCGTCATGTTTCTACCACGTAGGAATCTTCGGATTGGCTCACCAGGGAAGATTAGCAGGTTAGGCTTTCCAAGAGCTTCAGGCTTGAGACTGGTCTCCTGTGGTGCAGCTCCTCCAGAGCTGCAGACCAGAGACTGGGTTCCAGTGAGGGTACTCTTCCTTAGCTTCACGAGGAGACAGGAGGTTAAGCTCATCCAGAGCTTCACGAGGAGACAGGATTCCTGTGAGGCACAGATAAGGAGAGATTAGAATCTGATCTCAACCCAGGAAGAACCAAGACTCAGTCTATAGCAGAAGGTTCAGGAAGCTAACCAACTAAGATCAACACTGCGGCGTTGAGGCAAGATCTGAAGTCAGCTTAAATACTGTGGTCCTCCTGATGAGTAGATCAGCCACAGGTGTGTGGGAGGCTCAGCTCAGGAGGACCCACGGCGCACTCTGCTGGAGGCAGAAGGTAATCTCCAGAACCTAACAAAAGACAAAGAGAGCAGAAGAGGATCCTCGGCGCCCTCTGGTGGGCAAGCCTGAAGATCCCAACACTGCTGCGAACGGCTGTCTTTCAGTATTATGAACAAATGTCAGTGGCAGTGTTAAAAGATGAGGAGTTATTCTAACCAGAGGCACTGGTTTTATCTGGTTTTATCTTTTGAATCTCCCAGTCAGAGTCCAGACAACCTGAGGTTTTGTTTTTACAGTTGACATGTTGATCCTCTGCAGGTGGTGCAGGTAAACCTGGAGCACTGTTACAGATTAAATGAAAAAACAAAACGGTGCCACAGTTTAGGCTTTAATTTAACATTTTTCATCCTTTTCAAACGTTTTTCCTGCCATAAAATGTAATTTGACTCTTATAAAAGTCTACAAAAAGTGATTTATTACAAATAGAAGACTGAAACACCTCCAGTAAGTTGTGTCAGGATGCAGGTCATGTGAGTTTCTCACGGTAAGGTTAACATTTAAAGCCTGTATTTATTGCTATTTTGATGATCAGATCTAAAATGAAATGAGCTTCTGTTAGCATCTTAGCTGCAGCAGGTAACTCTTGCTTTTATATTCGTCCAAACCAGAGATTCAAACTCAGTTTTAGTGCAGGAGACTGAATCCCAAAACGGATTTCCAGCCTGAAAAGTAATGAAGCAGTTTATGTTAACTGTACTTTATGAGGCTTTAAGCCACTGGTTGCTTTTTGAGCAGAGAAGGTGATGAAGGTTTACTCTGGAGAACGAGGTAGGAAACTGAGCATCACCAGTTAAGATTCCTGTGAGAAACATGAACCGACAATGAAACCTGTAAAGCGCTCAGAGTAACTAACTCAAATTATGCTTATATGGAGATAAGTAACTGGACTAAAACTGCGTCATTTAACCCCGCAGGTCAGATTCTGCAGGATTCCTATAATACTTTAATAAGACTGAAAGAGGTATTTATGCCAATCTACATTCTGTCAAACGCTTGTTAGGATCAAGTTATTCTGAATTAGGCAACCTGTGCCGAGTGGGCATGTGCCCCCCTTTAGTGGCTGCATGCCATCAGAATATTCTGATTGCCGTGTTTACACGACTTATTTTCAGTCTAAGGCAGAATTATTATTTTTTTTGATGCAGCTGTGCACAGAGCAGCCATGTCTGTTTGGACGCTCGATGAGCAGAGGTGATAGCGGTTGGAGCGGTTATTTCCCCCAAATGACATCACAAAGGGCATGGTTTTGAACATTTTGAGCACACGTTAACTTAAAAAGAGGAACAAGAGGAGAGGAGAAAGTTTTTTTTTATTATTTGTGAACCTAATGCCCAGGCTTCAGGACATATATGACCATTAGAAAATGTTTATAAAGTAGATTTTGCATAATATGGGACCTTCAAGCTATTTTTTTCCTTTTATATCAGTTGCTTAGACAAAAGGCACACTTGGTTCTGTTCTCTATAGATGTTTTACCAATAAGTTTTATCATTGCTGACGCACAGCTTCCTACCTCCACATCCTGTTTGTTAATCATCTGATTCTCTTCCTAAAATCCCATTAGAAAAGTGACCAATCATCACAAACCAGAGCTCACATAACTAACTGTTGTGCATCTATTCAGAGAGGTTCAAGATATTTGTCATTTATTTCTATTCCGACTTTTATTAGCCACAAAAACTTGATAAGAATATGTCTCATTTTCACAAATATAAGTAGTGAAAGGCTATGGGTGCTTCTGCGTTAATTGAATATAAAACATTTAAATTGTTTATCATTTTTAACAGGCATTTTTATGAGAGTCTATAATGACAACAGCCATTTTGGTTGCTAAACTCGAGGCTAAAAGCTAACAGCAGTGGAGGAACTGACTCATTCTTTGGAATACTTCCTGTTGATAAAATAAGAGAATACAAAAAGAAAACACCATATAAAGTTTAAGAAGAGAATGATAGTTATCTTCTGTTAAAAGATATGATCAGCTTTAATCAAAACTGTACTGAAAGAAAGTTCTTTCTTATAAGGAAATAGATAGAGCAACACCCAGGATAAGTTTTTGTTGTAAAAAATATCCAAGCTTTTTTTAAATCGCTCTGCTTTATTGAGAATAACAAAGAGGCTTAAATGGGCTGGATAGATAGACTGATTGTCGTTGGATCCATAGTAACAGAGATCCTGCTTTTCATTTGATAACCACACTTTAAAAAAGAAGTCTTATAAGGTGTCGGGTGTGGCCTGCAAGTTTTTTTGTTTGTGACAAGATTATTTCAACTCTGCTAAAGTTAGCTTTCTTGGAAGGAAGTCAAAGATGCTTTCATCCAGCCAGCAGACCAACGACTCACAGCAATAGGTAGGGGAGGGGCAGCAGTTGGTTAATTATGTCATACAGAGAATAATTTCCTTTTTGGGGTTTTGTTTAGCATTGCAATAAAAGGCGTTTAAGCGTAGGAACGGCGTAAAAGAACATTTTAGTCGGTTCCTTACTAACTTTGGCATACGTCCAGCTGATCCGTGCCCAGGCCTGCCTCACCTTTCAGTCGACCATAAAGCTCAGACAGGAAAGGGTTACCCAGTCAGTAAGCACAGGTTGCACCTTTCTATCATGTCTTTTAAAACACCTCTTCTCTTTTTTCTTATATTCACACCAATAATGGATAATTCCACAACTGATCACCAAAACACACTTTTCTGTTGTTTTTTTTAACCCTAAACAGACCTTGACAACGTTGTTCAACCTTTTCAAGTGTTATAGAGACAAGCTCCGCTCAGCGATTCCACTTTATGCTCAGGAACTGACTGGTCAGTTCAAAAGGCTTAAATCACACATTTCTCCTCTCTTGGTTTCATCTGTCTGCACATCTTATCTTTAACAGCCTTTATAATCTTTAAATACAACTTAGTGAATATGCTGAAACTGATAATTTTCCTCTTTCCAGATGTTTCGCCATGTTTTCAGCCTCTGCTTAGATATGCTAACAAACACTTTTATCTTACAAACGTCTGAAACTGTCTTTACACACAGATCAGTTTTATTGTTAATTAACTTTTTTTTTTCATTTTGGTCGACTGACATTTATTATCCATGTGCTTTAAATGTCAGCAACAAATGACTAAGCTTCTCTACAGCTTATTTGGTCATTTGTAAATGTTACAACATCTTTAATTAGATACTCATTTGAATAATGGATAATGCTATTAAATAAAAAGGAGCTTTTTATATCTTGTCCTTTTTTAGAACAGTTATTCATGAACAGAAGGTGTCATTTTTTGAATCAGCACTCAGGATCAAATGC
This sequence comes from Cyprinodon tularosa, assembly GCF_016077235.1. Taxonomy (NCBI): domain Eukaryota; kingdom Metazoa; phylum Chordata; class Actinopteri; order Cyprinodontiformes; family Cyprinodontidae; genus Cyprinodon; species Cyprinodon tularosa. The sequence goes on from NW_024038696.1 coordinate 8,080, forward strand.
AAATGTTTAGGTACACAGCCATGCAGGCGTAGCCCTGCCAGAATCTCTTCACGATTTACTTCTCTGGCTTTAGTAAACGGTCCTACTTACGCTTTGTAAGAGTCTTTTTGACCCTTAATCCTTTCTGTGAAAGGATCTTTCTGCAGGAAAAGGAGTTTGTTTTTTGTTTTGTCACCCTATTGGTCAAAATGTTTGTTATAATAAATCTGCTCTGTGCCTTTTTGGTACTAATGTTCCTCTCATCCAATAAACAGGTACATTTATCCTACCGGGTTGCTCCTGTCGTCTGTTATTTGCATTGTTACACTGTTGATTTCCAGGTTCATCCAAATCAATTAGGAAGCAATTAAACTTGTGATTTATTTGCAATAACTAAGATGAAAATTATTCCAAGTTATACCTTGGTATTTATTACACAGACATGAACACTGGATTTCATAAAGAAGACTACAGAAGATCCTTCGTGCCTTCAACGTTCAACACCCACAATTTGCTGAAAGAACCGTATTATTTATTACATTTCATTTTCCTTTGGGATTAATACTTTATTTTTTATTTGAATTGGAAAGTGACATATTTGAAAGGTTTATTACTGCTAACTGATGAATTAATCGTATGAAAATGTCAATATTAAAAAATGATCAATTATGCAATCATACAATCAGAAAAAAAGGATTATTTTACATAGCAGACAGTCAATAACATAAGTTGCTATTTCCAAGCATAATATCAACATTTAGTGGACAAAAATGTGATTGATAGATGTTTAGCAGCACCGTGTTATTAACATGCACGGATGTATCCAAGACACAGCTCTCACATTGCTGGTGTTGAACTGCTCTTCAACGAGCCGTAAAGTTAGGATGGGAAAAGGGAAAAAAACGCTTTATTTTTTAGGCAAAAGCATTTTTATTTGGTAATCAAGGTCTCAGTGACAGGACAAGTATTGACTAAAGCAACCTGTGTTTCCTTAAAACCTTGCAGATCGACAGACTGATCGGCTCCATGTACTAAACAGTGCATGGAGAAAACTTCCAGTCTATTTGCAGCTCTCTATTAAAACACTTATTTTGAAAGCTTTTATCATTCTTCTAGTTAAACTTATGTAAAGCATTTGATACCATTGATCATGCACGACTATTAGGTAAATGTGAACTGTATGGCCTATGGGGGGGTTACATACCAGTGGTTAAAAAGTTATCTAAGTAATAGATTACAATATATGCAAATCAATAACACAAAGTAACAAACAGGCATAGTAAAATTTGGTCTTCCTCAAGGCTCAGTCCTAGGACCTAAATTATTTATACTTTATTTAAATGATATTTTTGCAGTATCCAGTAATTTAAAGTTTATAATGTTTGCTGATGATACAAATCTATTTTTTTCTTGGAAAAATTTGGTTGAAATAATAAAAACGATAGAAAAAGAGTTAGCTGAGTTGAAAACATGGTTTGATTATAATAAGTTGCCGTTAAAAGAAGGGAAAACTAAATTTATGGTATTCTCTGGTAATCGGGTCTATAACGATGTGGAGCAAGGGCGTAGGAATATGTTTACAATTGGGGGGGACATGTCGGAAATCTGAGATTCGTTAATATTCAACAGAAACATGTCTTAAGTACGCTACTTTAAAAAAAAAAGGCTATTTTATTCCTTTATAAATGTGTCTTGCAAAAATAATGCATTTAAAATTTACATAATGCATTTGTTCATAAGATGTGAGCATATCACCAAACAAAATGACTGGAGTCTTTTATAAAGCAAAGGGAGATGTCTTTCAAGGGCTTCAGCCCTTGGCATATTTAGTGTCTGCATACGCACTAGAAAATCAAAACAATTCAGTAGGCCACACAAGTGCAAAGTTTGATATGTTTTATTTTGTCAAACTTGCAATAATGGTCAAAAATGAATTTATATAGGTTGACTGACAGAGGGAGCTGACAGTGTGTTGAAGAATTATGGACAGGGCGCTTTGAAGCATCTGGTTCAAAAACGCATTATCAACCTTTGGTAGAAATCCATCCATCCTTCCATTTTCTGTACACCCTGTCCCTTAGTGGGGTCGGGAGGTGCTGGTGCGGGGTCCACCCTAGACAGGTCGCCAGTCTGTCCAGACCTTTGGTAGAAATGGCGCCTTTAATTCCAATTTGCATTACAGAACAGAGAAAACTACAGAGTTGTCAATGTTGTGTTAATCTGTTTATAGTCTAAAAAGAGGAGCCAGCAGTTTATTTGAGGAAATAAAGGTGCAGAAGTTAATTAGTTGGTTAATTAGTGGTTGCACAACCAATGCGACCGCCGCTGCTAAGAATTAAAATTAATTCTCCCTGTGGTTACCTAACGATCAGGAGCGCGGCAGGTATAACATCTGTCCATTTAGGCGAATCAAAACCATGCAAAAAATAAAAAATCCTTGTTAAACGCACGCCCAGACCGGGCTAATTTCAACACAAGTTGTGTTAGGTGACTGTTACTCACACTGAGGTTTCTCTTTTTAAAAAATCTGAGTAAGTCCTGCTGCTGTTTCAGCCTTTTAGTTGGTGGTGGCAATGTACTGAAATGAGATATAAAAAAAAAATATATAAAAAAAACATTTTGGCTAGCGTGGCAAACGTCTAGAGAAAGTAAGCAGTTAAATATTGGATGAGTGATCAGACCAAGACTACGGAAGAGGATTAGGGCCACTGGAAAAAAAAAAGTTAAGTGATTTTTAAATTTTATTTCAGTTTAATACGGGAAAAAAGTCAGAATTCTTACTTTTTTTTCTCAGAATTCTGACTTTTTTTCTCAGAATTAAGACTTTTTTTCTCAGAATTAAGACTTTTTTTCTCAGAATTCTGACTTTTTTCTCAGAATTTTGGATCTTAATGTAGATAGGCACCATGAAGGAAGAGATGTGGGAGCACTCAGCTTCATTGACAAAGATGTGAGTTGTTTGAGGTGGCCAGTGACACATTGGTGGAAAATGACAGAATTAGGCAACTTTTGACGTGCCCGAGGGGTCCCCTCATTAATGGAGGAGCAGAAGGTCATTAAAACAAGTGAGCTAGTCTCTAAAACAGACACGGCTATGGCTTGATGTTAACATTTTGTTATATTACATTTGTGTTGTGTTTTCCAAATAGTGTAGAAAATGAATGGTGGGTTTATAATGTTTACCTTTTATGAGCAGGACAGGAAGCAGAGAAGTGTAGCATTACCTCCAACTAGTTAAACTCATAATTATGAAGTTATTCAACAAATTCCTCAAGTAAAAAAGTGCAACTTTTATTTTTTATTTTATTTTACCAGATTTGTTGATTAATTTCAAAATTATGTATTCCTTCCAAATTTCCAAATCTGAAGAATTTTTAAAACCAATATCTACATTATTTAACATTTAGATTGTTTTAGCAGTACTTCCTGTTATATTTCTTTAAACGTATATTTTACATTTTCTTGCACAGCAAGCTCAGCAAATTTTAAATTGTGTGCTTGTGTAAACACAAGTAGTCAATCTATACTCTAAACATATATTCTGGTTATTTTTTAGTTAGACCTTCTTGTTTTTATATATCTGTATATTACCCCCCGCAAAAAAATAAAAACACTGTAAATTGATTAGAAATATTAATCATCTGTCAGATTTCTGATTTCTGAGAAAAAAAGTCAGAAGAAAAAAGTCAGAATTCTGACTTTTTTTACCCATGTTAAACTAAAAAAAAAAAATGTAAAAATCAGTTAACTTTTTTTTTTCCAGTGGCCCTAATCCTCTTCCGTACAAGACTAAGATGACTAAACCAAAAAGATTCAGTTTCTATATATGAAAGTGAACTGACAAGACGTTATAAATAGGCAATATTCATAGCAGCATTCCCGACAGACCATTTTACCTCATTCACAAGCTTCTGACTTCTGTGTCGCTGTTTCCCTCCCTTCTGAGTGCTCAAACACACAGCAGTTCAGAGAGGGGAGGGGGAGTACAGTGACGTAACGCTATGCTGCGCCTTCAAAATAAAAGCACGCTAGTTAAAAACATGTCAAAATAATATTTTGCGGTACAAATTTTTTGGGGGGACATATCCACCTGGCCTTTATATTGGGGGGACATGTTCCACCCGTCCCCCCCGCTTCCTATGCCGCTGATGTGGAGTTATGTATAAATAGAGTTGAAATTGAAAGAGTTTATGAGTCAACATTTTTAGGGATTATTATAGACAACAAACTTAGTTGGAAGCCTATCATTGAATATATTAGAAATAAAATTGCATAAACTATTAAAATAAAAGTTTTAATAAATATTAAAGGCCTGCATATTATATATTCCTCTTTGGTTATGCCTTATTTGTCTTAATGTTCAGAAGTATGGGGAAAAAAATGTTTGGTTATCTAACATAACCCCAGTTCTTAGAATAATATGAGCGAGGTGTCTCGCTATGGGATGCAGCCTCCTGCAGCCCTGATAGAAGCCTTTATCTCAATCTGCCAATCCTGATTGGCCGGTGAAAGTGCTCGTCTTACGCCACGCCCTGTAGCTCCAACTACTAAAGCGTGTGCGGATCACGGCACTTCAATTCAACAAGCAAACCTCTTCTCGCCGCCCTGCAAGAAGGGTCGTCTGGCGAGACACCTCGCTCATATTATTCTAAGAACTGGGGTTATGTTAGATAACCAAACGTTCTTTTTCATAATATTCACTCTGTGTCTTGTGTGGGGGATCAGATGCTTAGGAGGTTAGATCAAGGGTCCCCCCCCCCCTTCCATTAAAATATTCTATTCTCTTTCCTAATATTTTATTTTGTTTTGTTATTAAACGGCACTGCGTGTCATTGTTAATGTTAAGCTGAAATCTCATAAGAGTATATTGATAACTGTTCTGGCTGAGAGATTGAAATGAGTTTAGAAAGGGATTTGTTTTGAACAGGCATTTTAGGGCACCCTGGGGTCCAAAGTTTTCTGTTGGAGAAGAAGCTCAGAAGTTGATAGCAGCCATAGTGTGATGCACGTCAGATATACGAATACTGTTTGTATTTCCAGAAGAAACGAAAAAGTAAAAGAAAATTTAAAACCACCGCATGTCTCAACGTCACTTTGTTCGAGTGTGCAACAAAATATTGGAGGTCCCACCGAGATTTATATCAGCGCTTCGCCGCGGGACTTTTCTTTTGAGTGATGCTGACTGTCGGAGCGAGCAGCAGCGGGAGCGCGCAGACGCTGGACGCGCCCGACACGGAGGAGCTGGCGGAGACCGTCTCTCAGCGGCTGTGGCTCTTACAGGTGGATCAGCTCAAAGAGGTGTGTTCAGAAGCGAAAATCCAAAGCGGTCATTCTGTAACAAGGCGAGCGTTGATACGATTAATAACAGAGTCCATAGATGCTGTGATTAACGATGAAGAAGAGGAGGTGGGGAGGTGCTATCTGCAGAGAATGTTAAAATCAATTGAACTGATATTACAGCATTCTGAAGCTACTGCTGAAGCGATGGCAATGAGTTACACGTCAGAAAATGCCCAGGCTGTAACTGAAATGAACTTGGCAGAAAAATACTCACAACTCCACCTTAACAACCAAGCTTTGCAAGAGAAAGTACGGAGGTTAAATGAACACATAAATAGTAAACCTCAGAGAACAGTGACTGAAAATGTGATGACAACAGCAGCAAATAGGCTTCCAGAAGTGACCATACGGAGGGAATTTAAAATATGTGGTCAGATAGGGGAGAAGGGTCAGAAAGACAGGCTCTCATACACAAATTTAATGCATCAGATTGAGAGAGGCCTGTGTAAAGGACATAGTGAGGCTGAAGTAATCGAAGCTGTAATAAAATCAATCAGCCCTGGGTTAAGTATTCGTGACATGCTGGAAATTAAACGTGATCTGACCCTGTCCCAGCTCAAAGCCATTTTAAAGGGACACTTCAAAGAGGATAGCTCAGCTGATATCTATCAAAGACTGATAAATATCACACAGGATAGTCGTGAATCCCCTCAAAATTTCCTCTTCAGGGCAATTGAACTAAAAGAGAGGCTGCTGCTTGCTTCAAGAGAAGTCGATGCCGATGAGCAGTACAGCGCCGACTTCATTCAAAGGAAATTCCTGAGGTCAGTCAGTACTGGACTGTTAAGTGACAACATAAAGTTCCAGCTGAAGCCCCACCTTGATGATCAAACAGTGACAGATGAGACCCTTATTGAAAAGATGAATGAGGCTGCAAGTGTGGATTCAGAACGACAGTCCAAACAGAGAAAAAGCTACAACACTAAAAGTCCAAAAATTAACGAGCTACAAACAGAAATGCAAAACAGGCAGCAAAACCAGGCAGCACCTAACACCAGTTTGGCAACACAAGAACAATCAGCCGAAGTTGTGAAGCAGAAAACCCGTAAAACCTCAGCACCCATCAATTCTAGGGAGTCAGAGCTGTATGAAACAGTAAGGCTGCTCAGAGAAGAGATTGCTGAAATGAAGAAAAACATGACCAGCTCGCAGCCTATTTACCAAGCAAGAAGGAATGTTAGGAGGGGGTGCAAAGGATGTGAAGAGAACAACATAAGTGATCAGTGTGAGCATTGCTTTAAGTGTGGACAGTTGGGGCACCTCTCCAGAGGCTGCAGGGGACCAAAGAGGTTAACTGTGAAACCTGATGGCATGAATGTGACTCTGCAAACCTCCACACATCCACAACCACACACTGTACCCCAAGGAGAAACTGAAGAAATGGTGTATGAACGGCTCTGTGAACGAATTAGACAGCTGGAGGAGCAGGTGGAAAGGGATGAGAAAACAAAAAAAATCATAGGTTCCACCTATGCCAGTCACCTCTCCATACATCATCACAACAAACTGAGGGCTCTAATAGGAAATAAGTGCATGGTGGACTGCTTCCTTGAGGATGTGCCAACCAAGGCTTTATGGGACACCGGCTCACAGGTCACCATCATAAATGAAAGCTGGAGGAGATCCCAGCTTCCCCACATCAAGTTACGCAGTACAGGTGAGCTCTTAGAGGAGGGAGAGACGTTGGTTGGGAAAGCAGCAAACCAGACTCCCATCCCCTTTGCAGGTTGGATTGAAGTAAAATTCAAACTAGGGTCAAAGGGAGGCCTGAATCCAGAACTGCTAGTGCCAGTGCTCGTCTCTAATGAGCCTGGAGTGGCTGAGCCACCGATAATTGGCTACAATGTCATTGAACATTTAGTAAAGAATGGCATGGAGCACCACCCTGGTGTCACATCCATAGCATTGAAAGAGGCTTTCTCATTTGACTGCAAAAAGGCAGATGTGTTAATCCACTTAGTAAAAACAGCTCACCAAACTAACGAAGAAGCATTGGTAAAAATAGGACGGCTAAAAACTGTGATTCCGGCGGGTCAGACCAAAGAGGTGAAATGTAGAGTGAGGATTAGTCCTCTCTCAAAGAGACAGGAAGTCCTGTTTGAGCCCGAGGTGGTCCCAAAATGGCCTGAGGGCTTGAACATCTCAAAAACAGTGGTCTGCCTGAAAAGAGGAAACCGGTCAGCAGTATGGATCCCAGTCACAAATGACGGCCATTCAGACATTACCTTAATACCGCGCACCGTACTGGGATACTTACAGCAGATCAAAGCAGTTTATCCAGTCGAAGCCAGACCGGTTGATGCAAGTGAAAAGAAAGCAGAGATCATCTCACCTGCCCGTGACTGCAACCTTCCAGCATCGTACGAACCACATGGAGAATACAAAGAGACGGAAGCATCCAAACATGATCGGTGGGACCCTCCAGTGCCCATTGACCACCTGACTCCTGAGCAGCAAGATGAGGTGGGAAGGATGCTTTATGAAGAGTGTAATGCATTTTCAAAGGATGAGCGTGATGTGGGGTGCATCCCATCCCTGCAGCTAAAAATCAGGCTGAGCGACACAACGCCAGTAAGGCGGACTTATACATCTGTCCCCAAACCGCTGCTTAAAGAGGTGAAGGAATATCTGGAAGACCTGCTGAACAGAGGTTGGATACAAAAGTCCCGATCTCCATACTCATCACCCATAGTTTGTGTGCGCAAGAAGGATGGGAGCCTCCGGTTGTGTGTGGATTATCGTGAACTGAACCGGAAATCCATTCCAGATCGTCATCCCATCCCTCGAGTGCAGGATATGCTTAATAACCTGAGTGGAAGTGCATGGTTCTCTGTCTTGGACCAAGGCAAGGCATACCATCAGGGTTTCCTGGAGGAAGGTAGCAGACCACTCACCGCATTCATAACACCATGGGGTTTATATGAGTGGATCAGGATTCCCTTTGGCCTGTCCTCAGCCCCAGCAGAGTTTCAGCGAAGTATGGAGGAGTGCCTTGCAGGCCTCAGGGATGAAACATCCCAGCCATATTTGGATGATAATCTAGTCCACAGCCAGTCATTTGAAAATCACCTACGTGACATGAGAGAGGTGCTGCGTCGTTATCAGACTCATGGAGTGAAGCTAACACCAAGAAAATGTGAAATCTTCAAAGACAAGGTGAAGTTTCTGGGAAAGATTGTATCCAAGGATGGCTACTGCATGGATCCTGCTGAGATTGCACCCGTACAATCAATCAAAGACCGGACTCCAAAAACAGTGGGTGACTTGAGAAAAATGCTGGGCTTTCTATCATACTATCGTCCATATATTCCCAACTTCTCACGCATTGCTCAGCCACTGTACAGCCTGTTGTCAAAAGAAAAGAAACCCGGAAAGGTAGGGAAAGGGGGAGGGTCAAAAACAAGCATGGGGAAACACAAAAATTCAGACCAGCTGCCCTCAAGCCATCCAATCGAATGGAAAAAAAATCATAAGGATGTTCTGTGCTAGCTGTTGGAGTATTTGTTGTCTCCTCCCCTATTGGGTTACCCTGACTTTGAGAAACCATTTGTATTGCACTGCGATGCGTCCCAAGAAGGCCTTGGTGCAGTATTGTACCAGAGACAACAAGGCAAACTTGTGGTCATAGGTTATGGGTCAAGAACACTAACTTCCCCAGAAAAGAATTACCACCTCCACTCTGGGAAGTTAGAGTTCTTAGCAATGAAGTGGGCAATCTGTGAGCGGTTCAGAGACTACCTTTATTATGCACCATCTTTCGTCGTCTACACAGACAATAACCCTTTAACCTATGTGTTAACATCAGCCAAACTAAATGCGACCACACACCGCTGGATAGCCGAATTAGCAGACTTCAACTTCTCCATAAAGTATAGACCAGGGAAAGTTAATGGGGATGCAGACGGGCTATCTAGGATGCCTCTTGACATGGAGGAGTACATGCAGACATGCATCCAGGAGATGGAGCCAGAGGTAATTTCGTCTGTCACACAATCAGTCCAGCTAACATCCCATGATCAGGGGCCCTGGTTGTGTCCTGCAGTCATAATGACAGCCTGCAGTGATGAAGAACAGGAACACATAACACCATCAGTGGCCAGAATATCAGCAGAGGACCTGAGAAAAGCACAGGAGGAAGATTCAGTGATCGGGAAGGTGCGTGGGTTTGTGATGAGAAAACAGTGGCCCCACCATGCCAAAAGAAATTGGCGTGATGGTATCTCTATATTCGCTAGGGAAAGGAACAAGCTGTGTGTTCATGAAGATGGCATCCTTTATAGGGAGTCCTCCAATCGAGTCCAACTTGTGCTACCCAAAGTGTTCCACCAGCTAATATATAAAGAACTGCATGAGGAAATGGGACACCTTGGTGTGGAAAGAACCTTGAACTTAATCCGTGACCGGTTCTACTGGCCATATATGAAGAGGGATGTGGAACACTATGTGACAAAAGTATGTAGTTGTCTGAAGCGGAAGCATCCAAATAGGAAAACTAGAGCACCGCTGGTTAATATTGTTACCACTCACCCATTCGAGATGGTTTCCATTGACTTCCTTCATTTGGAGCGTTGTAAAGGAGGATATGAATACATTCTGGTTGTCATAGACCCCTTTACACGCTTCGCTCAAGCATATGCATGCAAAAATAAATCAGCAAAAACTGCTGCAGAAAAGATCTTTGGAGACTTTGCCCTAAAGTTTGGATTTCCAGCTAAACTTCATCATGATCAGGGTAAAGAATTTGAAAACAAGCTGTTTTCTAAGCTGCAAAAATATTGTGGTATCCAAGGCTCCCGTACAACTCCCTACCATGCAGCTGGAAATGGGCAAGCGGAAAGATTTAATCGAACTCTTCTTTCAATGCTAAGAAACCTGACAGAAAAAGAAAAGTCCGATTGGAGGAGCTCCCTGCCAAAAGTGGTGCATGCGTATAATTGTACGCGCAGCGAAGCAACAGGATATGCACCTTATTACCTTCTTTATGGCAGGAGTCCTCGGCTGCCAGTGGACATGATGTTTGGGTTAACTCCAGCTGATCAGAGCACCTCCCACGGTGATTATGCTAGTAAGTGGAGAAAAAGGATGCAAGAAGCTTACAAGTTGGCATCTGAGACAGCACATAAGGAGCGGAACAGGGCAAAGATGGAGTATGACCGGAAGATTCATGGAGTGGAACTGCAGCCAGGATCTAGGGTCTTGGTGCGGAATTTCAAAGAGAAAGGGGGACCAGGAAAACTCAGGTCGTACTGGGAGGACAAGGTCTATGTAGTCACTGAAAGGAAGCACAAGGACAGTCCGGTTTATGCAGTACATCCTGAAAAAGGCACAGGGAAGATTAGGGTGTTGCACAGAAATTTACTACTGCCTTGTGATTTTCTGACTGCTGAAACAGAGAAAGAGGTGAAAAACATTAAGGACCAAAAAAGGCAGCAGCAGAGAAGAAACAGAAGGGAGCAAGGAGATTGGGTTGACAAGAATGGTGACAGCAGCTCTGAGGATGAAGATAACTGGAGGTTCATCACCCATCCAAGAGAACCAACGGAACAAGTTGAAGGTCAGCTCAGGGGGGATGCAGAGGATGCTCAAGCGGCTTCAGACTCAGAGCCGGAGCGGAAAGGAGAAGTGGATGGAGAAGAACAAGAAATGGTGGCAGAGGATCATTCAGTGTATGATGAAGCAGATGTACAAGATCCGGCGGAAGCACCACCATCTGGTGAAGCAGATGAACAAGATTCTGGCGAGGAGCTGTCATCTGATGAAGCAGACGAACAACGTTCCAGCGAGGCAGTGTCATCTGATGAAGCAGACGAGAGAGGGCCAGAACCTGTGTCAAGACAGTATCCTTCTAGACAGCGAAATCCACCCAAAACACTCACATACAGCAAGTTAGGCCAACCTACACTTATGATGAGGCACAAGTAATGATTAGTTCATATTGGGGTTAAATTACATTGTTCCGTTACATGTTCAGGTTGTAGTACACAAATTAGGTAACTGTACAGGATAGAGAGGCTTAGAATCATAAGCTTTAAGTGCCTTGATAACTGATTAGTGCACATCTGGTGTTTGGACCACTCTCAGGTTGATTTAGACTGATATATATATATATATATATATATATATATATATATATATATATATATATATATATATATATATATATATATATATATATATATATATATATATATGTGTTAAGCATATAGTAGCACAAGTGAGTCTGAATAAAGGGTTATGGGGCGGGAGCATAAAGTCAAACTTTGCACTCTGAGATACACAACCTGCAGAGATGGCAGAGTGAACATACAGATATTACCTGGCCAGTAATGTCTACCGTTTCAACGTGGCATGAAGAGGAGGATGGATGCCATGTTAAGAACTGTGTCAGACAGAAAGGTGTACCAAGAGACTGTCTTCCAAACCTGTCCCCATACCAGCTGAAGACTCAGGCCTCCGGAGATGTCACTATGTCGGGACGACATTTATTTTGAGGGGGAGAGTGTGGGGGATCAGATGCTTGGGAGGTTAGATCAAGGGTCCCCCCCCCCTTCCATTAAAATATTCTATTCTCTTTCCTAATATTTTATTTTGTTTTGTTATTAAACGGCACTGCGTGTCATTGTTAATGTTAAGCTGAAATCTCATAAGAGTATATTGATAACTGTTCTGGCTGAGAGATTGAAATGAGTTTAGAAAGGGATTTGTTTTGAACAGGCATTTTAGGGCACCCTGGGGTCCAAAGTTTTCTGTTGGAGAAGAAGCTCAGAAGTTGATAGCAGCCATAGTGTGATGCACGTCAGATATACGAATACTACTATACTATCGAACAAGAAACCGGCCAATGGGGACGGTCCACAAGTTCAGTTATGACTCTAGGACCGCACTGGCCACGCACGGTCCAGACACGTCAAGCATGTAGAACCGTACAAAAGTAAGAGGCAAGGACCAACTCGCCGCTGAACAAATGTCCTGAATGGACACTCCCCAAAATAAAGCCCAGGACGCAGCCATCCCACGGGTAGAGTGTGCATGCAGACCCGCCGGGGGTTGCAGACCCCTGCTTCCATACGCCAAAGCTATAGCCTCCACCACCCAGTGGGCGAGGCGTTGCTTTGTGATCGGCTGTCCCTTACGGGGCTCCGCCCAGGAGACAAAGAGCTAATCACTCCTCCTGAAGCTCTGCGTCCTGTCCATATAAGAGCGCACGGCTCGAACAGGGCACAGCATGTGCGCACGCTGTTCACCGGGGGAGGCGGAGAACGCCGCTAGCTCGATCGGTGAACAAGAACCAACCACTTTAGGAACAAAGGCCGGGTTGGGCTTCAGCACCATACGCGTGTACTCCGGGTCGGACCGGGTACATGCGGGGTTCACAGAAAGCGCATGAATGTCGCTGACTCGTTTCGCAGAGGCCAGAGCCAGTAACAGCACTGTCTTGAGAGACAGATGTGTAAGACTGGTCCCCAACAACGGCTCAAATGGGGGTCCCTTGAGCCCCTCCAGAACCACAAATAAATCCCACGGAGGCAGCAAAGGTCTGGAGACAGGGAGAAGCCTGCGGGCGCCCTTCATAAACCGACATACCAAAGGGTGTTGGCTCGCCGTTTTGTCTCCAAATCCTATATGGCATGCTGCTATAGCTGCCAGATAAACCTTAACCATGGAAAAGGCTTTTCCTTTATCAATCAGTTCCTGTAAAAAAGACAGAATCGCTGGTACAGAACACTGAAAGGGAACGTAGTCCCGTTCAAGACACCACCGCTCAAACAGTCCCCACTTGGAGCCATATAGATTCCTAGTGGAGGGAGCCCTGGCGTTTTGGATAGTATTAATTACACTCTGAGGGAGCCCAGCAGTGGTTAAATTAAGCCACTCACGGGCCAGGCCCACAGCTGCAGTCGCTCCGGGTGCGGGTGGAACACTGTCCCCGCCCCCTGCGAGAGCAAGTCCCTGTGCAGCGGCAGCTCCCAAGGCTGGGCGCACAGCATCTGGAATATCTCCGCCAGCCAGTGTTGTGCTGGCCAGTATGGAGCTATCAGGATCAGCTTGTGATTAGATGCCCTCACTCTGGCGAGAGTGGGGGGTATCAGGGCCAGCGGTGGGAACGCGTATAGCAGCTCGTGCGGCCAAGCGTGTGCTAGTGCGTCTACGCCCAGAGGGGCATTCAGAGTGCTCAGAGAGAAGAACAGCTTGCATCGAGTGTTTTCCCTGGACGCGAACAGATCTATCTGAGCGCGGCCGTAGCGCGCCCATATCTGCTCCACGACCTGCGGGTGCAGGGTCCATTCCCCGGCGCGCCTCTGGACAGCAGGTCCGCACCCGTGTTTAAGTCTCCCGGGACATGCGTCGCCCTCAGGGAGAGAAAGTGGGCACTGCTCCAGAGAATCAGGTCGCGTGCCAGATCGTGCAACATACGGGAGCGCAGGCCCCCTTGGCGGTTGATATACGCCACTGTTGTCGTGTTGTCTGTCCTCACCAGGACATGGTGACCCGAGAGGAATGGGAGGAAGTGTCTCAGGGAAAGAAACACCACCGAAAGTTCGAGAAAGTTTATGTGAAAGTCCCGCATGTGAAGGCAGCCGAGGCGAATCACGAGGATGGCTGAGGCCATCAGACCCAGCAACCGAAGGCACAGTCTGAACTGGACAGACCTGTGCAGACGGAAATGTGAAAGGCACGCTCTGAATGTCGTCACCCTTTCCTCCGACAGGCGAGCTGTGAACGGAACAGCGAAGGGATAATCCCAGAAAGCATATCTCCTGCGTTGGAGATAGGTGGCTTTTTTCCATATTTATCACAAAACCCAAATCCATCAGGTGTGCTGTGACAATATGTGTGTGAACCCTGGCTTCCTGTTCTGACTGCGCTAACAGGAGCCAGTCGTCCAAATACGTGGCCAGACGTATCCCCCAGCGTCTGAGCGGAGGTACCGCGGCCTCTGTGCACCGTACGAAAACCCTCGGGCTGAGAGACAGACCGAATGATAGAACACGGTATTCGTAACACACCCCTTGAAAGGCAAATCGGAGATATTGTCTGTGAGGGGGATAAATGGGAATGTGGAAATAGATCTTTCAGATCCACGGACGAAAACCAGTCGTTCGGTCTTACTAGATGCAGCAGTACTCTGTTCGGGAGATACGACAGAAACCGCTCATTTGTCTATCAGAGAGAGGATTTCCTCCCGTAAGACTCGAGCTGATTCCCCCTGTGCATGTGAGTGTATTACGCCGGAGAAACAGTGGCGAATTGAAGCCTGTATCCCTGGGAAATTGTGCGCAACACCCACGGTGGAGCTGCTGCTGCTCTCCAGCTTTCCCATCTGAGAGAAAGCGGAGGAACATATTGCGGCTCCTGCCCCGCGCCCTCCTGTGGTAGAACCGAGAAATAATTCTCGGGCACCACCGGAGGTACGGTGGGGCGCTCCGCTCTGCTCCGCGGGGACGGCTGCGCCCGTCCCGTGAGCAGAGCTGCAGGGGGTTGAGCGGCCACCCTGCTTATGGAGAGAGCATTGTCTGTTTTGGCTTTTTTTTTAATAACTGCACTCTCGGCTCGTGGCCTGGCTGTGCCAGATTTATAATTTTTATTTTGACACCATTCATTCTTTGAACATGTGTGTGTGACTGTGCTTGTGGACATTCCGCTCGGGGCGCAACCACGCAAACCTCATGGGCGATGTCCCTCTCCCCGCGGACCGGCTCTGAGATGGGCAACGGTGGCGCCGGGCGCGCACAAACAAGCCAAAACGGTGGGCCTGCGCAACGGGGAATGGCAGGCTGCACCAACTGAGGAACTGGTGGCTGTCAGGCCGCTCTCTTTTTCTTCCTCGCCTGTGGGACCAAGGTCGCGGCGGCTGTGGGCGGCGGCGGCGCAGCGGTCGGGGAGGCAGGTTTTCCCTACCAGCCGGCTCCGCGCTCCTTCCTCATCGGAGGGGGCGGACCAAGCGGTGGTGGCCGTCTCGGTATTTTAAAACGCGGCGGCTGGGAGGCTGAGACAAAGGTTTTGCGCTGCACTGGAGGTGAAGGCGCTGGGGCTTTGCGAAGGAGACAAAGTTTGAGGGCCTCGTTGTCCTTCTTCTTTGCCTCGCATCTTTGCTGCATTGTGGCCAATGCAGAGCCGAAGATGCCTTCAGGAACGATCGGCATATCCAGGATGTCATCCCGCTCCCTGTTGGTCAGGTTAGCGAGACTGAGTCATCGCGCTCGCTCCTGGATGACGAGGGTTGCCATCACCTTTCCCGTGGCCTGGACCGAGACACGTTGGATATGGAGAGATAAATCTGCGATGACCGCCATCTCCTCCCACGCGTCTGGGTCTTGCTCCTCGGCAGACGCGCCAAACAACTCCGCTTGGTAGGCAGTGAGGATGGAGAGGGCGCTGAGGGCTCTTGCTTTGTATGCCCTTTCGGTTAGCGCAGACTGAAACCGCTCGGGCTTAGCCTGCAGCATCGGGGGCTTAGCCTGCAGCATCGGGCGCCTGGGGGAAGCCGCGGACAGCTGGCTCGCTCCCTGGGCAGAGGTGCGCAGCCACCGGGACTTCCACCGGAGGCATGTAGAGGAGGCCGTGGACGTCCATCGCCTTGCAATCGAGGGATGCTGCGCCCAAAATAGTGCTCCTGTTGCTGTATGGGCAGTTAGTCCATGTTTTGGAGAGCTCAGTCAGCAACTCGGGGAAGACAGGAAGAAGCTGTTTCACCGTATTTCGCGCCAAGGGAAGCCGTTTGCCTTCGTAGCGGGACCGGGTGGGCTCCACTATTGCGACCGGCCAGGGGATCTCCAGCTTCTCCGCCGCGCGTTTGCACACGTCGAGCAGATCCACATGGAGGGAGGGAGCTGGTGAGCTCGCTCCCCTGTCTTCCTTGGTGGAAGGGCTCGGCAGCTTTGGCTTTTCAGGCTGGGTTGGGGCCATGAAGGTGTCATCCTCTTCCTCTGATATGAGGAACGAGGTGTCGTATTCCTCCTCCATGGGGCTGACTTCCAGCACGTCTTCCTCAGGAAACACTTTGCAGTGCCCACAGGAGCTGGGAATCTCGAGGGCCAACCTGGCGTGGTCGACTCCCAGACAGGTACTGCACACTGGGTGGGTGTCTTTCCCTGAAATTTTATTCCCGCAGCCACAAAGACGGTAGTCTCCCCTGGCGTGGGGGTTTTTGACGGTTGCCATTTTCCGACGAGCTGGAGTGCTGGTTGGGAAAGGAACCGTAGCTAGCTGGTGTGCTAGCGTGGTGGGGTCGAGAAAGTAGCTGGTGTGCTAAATGCTCGTCCGACTCGAGCGTCCGCGGAGGGGAGCAGAGAGGGATTCCGCCGTGAAATGAATGGAAAAGAATACCGGTCCGGTCTGGAGTGAGCGAACAGGGCATAAGCCAGAGCACAGTGCTAGCGTCCGGCGACGGAAACTAGCAAGGTCCATCTGTGGGCAGTTAAACTAGCAGAAGGCTCCGACGTGAGATAAGCTCTCAGGTGAGAAGAGGTTTTGAATTGAAGTGCCGTGATCCGTACACGCTTTAGTAGTCGGAGCTACGGGGCGTGGCGTAAGACGAGCACTTTCACTGGCCAAGCAGGATTGGCAGATTGAGATAAATGCTTCTATCAGGGCTGCAGGAGGCTGCATCCCATAGCGAGACACCGAGTGAATATTATGAAAAAGAACTATTTTTCCAGATTAGGTAGGCCTAGGTCTGCCTTACTTGAATTGTGTGTTCTCTTGTCTTTGCCATGTTGACTAATTGGTAAGAGAATTAGGCCTCTGTGTCACGTCATATTTATACCCCAGGCAAAACAGGAAGTCATGAATTACTAATTAAAAGTCCCTAGATACCCTAACCAACTTTAGCAACTACAGAAAAAGACATTGAAAGGAAATCAATTGTAGTTTTTAGCGGAATTGTTAGGGGTGCCAATAATTGTGGGACACATGATTTCATGTTTTTTTATTTTCTAAATGTGTGATTTTATTTTTACCACCAAAGTAATGAACTTAAATAGAAGGTTGGATTTTCCTCTTTTTTTTGTATTTGGGTTCTTTGTTATTTAAAAGGAAAGGAGAATTTTTTTAAGTCCTCGGCCACATCTTAAATGGGCTGCCAATAATTGCGGAGGGCATTGTATGTCTCTATATAATTTTCACACTTCCTGTGGTGAATTTTTATTTTCCTCTTATATTCTAATGTATTTGGCTCTACATTTATACCTTATTAACAACAGCACACCAAAGAAAGAAGGAAGGTGTAACCTGAGCTCAAAATGTTTTCTGAGCTCATGCTGCTTTCTGCTGGATCACATTGGTCAACAATGAGCCCCTTCGGCCTGAAGGTGTCAGTATTCTCTCATTCATGGGGCCCCTGCTCTGCTCTCAGATTCTCCTCCACCTTTGCTGCAGTGCTTTTCATATTGCATTTTTTGCAGAAATTTGTGATTCAAAAAGGGACAGTTGCTGGACTACAAAAGAATTATAAAAAGGATAAGTTTGTTGCTTACTCTAGCAGCCCGTAAAAAAGGAAGTCCAAATAATCACTTAGACTCAGATTTGGGCTTTGACAGAAGCAATCTGACCATTATATATTTTCTTTGAACTATTTGGTTTTAGATCTGGCTGAATGTACAGCGAAGGATTTTCGTGAATTATTGAAAAGACTCCCCTCTTCAGTTTAAAAAAAAAGAAATGCACATGCACTACTCTGTACCAGCACGCGGCCCATTTCTCCTCGTGCACGCTCTGTTTAAAAGCTGCTGTTTGCATCGCTCATACAAGCTTACTTTCTAAAAGAAGATTTGCAATTTTTCCACAATGTCAGACTCACCACCGGTAAGTGAAAATGGGGACGAGCACGTAGGACGGCCTTATGTAAACATATCCCAGAATGATTGACAATTAAGAGGACCACTTATTTTGGTGATCCACCTGGAAAAAGAACATCCTCCACTATACCTTTCAGGTTATTGTCCTACAGGAAACTAAACCTCGGTACAGTCTTTGCTCTTTAGCAGCGTCTCATATAATTACCCCTGGAATTACCCTGTGTTTCCCTGCACCCATCTCCTACTCAACTCTGACCACGCCCCTTCAACCCACTCAACCAACCTCCGTAACACAATGGTGCCATGACCATATTTCACTGAGGATTTTGATGTGGGTCTGCTATAGCTTGTTGAAAGCTGCAAACAGGGCTTTCTTTTTGCCACTTCATAACGACCAGATTGGCAGATGGAAATGGAAAGATTATCGTACCCGAGCTGTGGATCTCTGCAGCACCGCCAAGGTTACTATGGGACAAGGGAAGTATTAATGTTCCTCTTGCCCCACTTGTCAAATGTGGGTCAATAATCTTTATTTGCACATTTGAATTTGTGCCACACTCATCTTTTTACTTAATCGTTCATCCCTTATGTCATGATTTTATCTAAAGCTCGGACCCACATGCAGTGAAGCCAAACAGAGAGACACAGAGTAAAAGTTTGAACGGCTTTTATTGAAAGGTATTTAGAGTTCGGTGCAGAGTTCCTCCGAACTCTGCTCGGCCGGAAAACTCAAAGACGAGGGGAAGACAGACTGTTAGATTCAGGCTCAGTGGGGAATTGGAGTTGTTAATCTTGAAGGAGAGGATTTGTTGCCACTCACGTTTCCGGAGAAGAAGAGACACGTAGACTCCAGTCTGTGTGTTGGTCTTCCAGGGTTTGTTTGATTCGGTGGAGGGCGGAACAGGGTTTACCCAGAACTCAGACGGAGTGGAATGATGCAGCCGCTGGTTGCAACTCAGTTTTCCTGTGGTACTTGAACGGGTCGTGGTGAAGATGACTTCCTTACTCAGAGAGTGATCTCAGCGTGCTCAAAGGTGGCTGGATTAAAAACCTCCTGTTTGGAATCCGTCGCTCAGTGTAAGACTCAGCTGATCCCATTTGGGAGAAGGCGGTCCGAAAAGGTCCAGTTTGCAGGAAGGCTTCCTGCCGAAAGGCAAAGAACAAACAAAGCTGAGACTCAGGGAGAAACAAGCGCTCAGTTAAACTCAATGTGATCTCAGCTTGGCTAGAGAACAAAAACTCAAAATGCAAAAACTCAGATTAGACTCAGCATAAACAAGGCTTGGCTAGAGTTCCCCAAACTGGCAAACACTCTGGCGTCAAAGTAGTGGCAACCAGCAGCTTAAGAGCAGTCCGGTGATGAGGCAACAGCTTGCAGGTGTGTGAGGAGGCGCCTCCTGGTGGTGGAAGGGAGAAACACAAAAGACAAGACAAACAGACAAACACAAAAGCTGGGATCCTGACACCTTATGGCAATTCAAGTACAAATGATAAAGCATCAGGAAAAAGACTGGTTGTCTTACAACTCCTAATATCTGCTTTATGTCCTGTTCAGCAAGACGTTCAACAAAACTCCCACAAAGCAGAACCCTGAGTTGTCTGTGGGATGTTTAAGGCTTGTAAGGTGGTTATATGACCAAACTCTGCTTTAAACTTCTCCACAACATGACCTCTGACCTGTCTGCAGTGTGTTTCAGTCACTAATGTTCTTTGAAAAATCTCTGAAGAGTTCGATTTCTACTAATTTTAAATCACACAGATTTCAGTTTTTGTTACCTGCATATATTTCATGTTCTGTTAACTGCACAATTACATGCTTCTGCTTTTACATAAAAGAAAGCTGATTCTCAATTGGATAAGCAGAAAAAAGGAAAATTATTTTTATGGGTGTGAGATGATCAAATGTGAAAAACAAAGATCATAAATTATTGGAGGGAAACTTGTTTATCCATCAAATTTGCACAAAAAATCTGAGTATTTCAATAACTGAATATTAAATTAAAGCAATTTCAAAGCATGTTTAGGAAAAGGAGCAAACTGGTTTTCAGACAAATATTTGAGGAGGAAGAAGGACGGTAAACATCAATAGCCAATCCTAGTCACTATACACAGGGGTATACATATTTTCCCAGTGGTTGTCGTTGTGTGGGCTATGAGAAATAAATGTATGAATGAAGATGTCTGTGGGCACGTGTCAATGTGTATATGTATGATTTTATACACTGCCTGGCCAAAAAAAAGGTCGCCACCTGGATTCAACTAAGCAAATAGGTACGAGCCTCCTATTGGATAATTACTGCATGGCCGATTATCTTTCAGCTGGAAACAAGTTATTTAACCCCAACTGGTGCAATGACTTGCTTCTCATTTCCTAAACAACCATGAAGAAAGACACATCCGGTGGTCGTAGAAAAGATGTTAGTCTGTTTGAGAAGGGTCAAATCATTGGCCTGCATCAAGCAGAGGAAACATTGAATATTGAATATTTAGAATATACTGTTAGATTAATGTTTTTTATAGGAAAAACCAGAGTACCTGGAGAAAACCTGATGGATGGATGGATGGATGGATGGATGGATGGATGGATGGATGGATGGATGGATGGATGGATGGAAGGAAAGAAAGAAAAAGGAAAAAAAAAAAAAAAAAAAAAAAAACAGTGCCTGTAGTTTTCATCTACTGGCCGTTAGAGGATTTCTTTTTTCGGAACAGGCCGTTGAAAAAGTTTCTAAATCCCCCAAAGAAGACATCAGTTTTACTGTTTCGGGGTTTTTGGAGATGACTTCTCAAATATTTTAACACTACAGTCTCAACTGGACAAACAGTGTCTGATGTCATTGCACTGTATATCGCTTGATCCGAGCCAAACTCCTCTCTCAGTTGTTTGCGGATATCTGTAATGATCTTTTTTACTATTTTTTCATCTTTAGGCAGGTCTGCAAGTTTCTTTACTTTCTTTCCCGACAGATTGGATAAGATCCGTCTTATCTCTGATGACGTCAGGGGTCCGCCTCTTTTCTTTGAACAGTTGAACACTGCGGACATTACAAAGAAGGCCAAATGTCGGTTCTCATCAAATGTTTCTTCTCTTTTCCTGGGCAGATCAAACGGAATCTTTTCAAAAGAAAAAAGTGGATCACCAGAGACAGATGCAGACCGGTCGGCATTTTCCTCCAATGTACATGGTTTGCTGTCTGACCCTGATTCTTGGGAAAGGTCTTGTTCATTTTGGGGTTGGGGAGTGCTCGGCCCTAGTTCTTGAAAACGATGCTCATCCGGTTCATTTTCCTCCAATGAGAAATTCTGAACACCGGCTTCTGGGCTTGCTTGTCTTGACAATGTTTCCACCAGATCATCGATCTTCGAGACTAAGCTGCACACGTTGTCTCCTTCACTTATCCCCTCCATTTCTTCTGTCTTTACCCAAAGAAAGCATTTTCCAAGGAAAAGCCTAACTTCGTCTTCAGTTCTGGCATAGAAAACTTCAGGGCAAATTTGGATCTCCCCAAAGGTGTCTCTAGTTTTCTTTATGGAGAGGACAGAATCTGACAGCCAGTTTTCATTTGGAGGAGAGGGAATTTTACTAAAATACTCCCTCATGACATCTGAGTATAATTGATCAGTCAGTTTCTTTGCAAATTCCTGGATCATGTCACCCAGAAATGGATTTCCAAGATGTTCGTCACACAAGTCGTCAATTTCAGATTTGATGGTTTGGTAATCTGGTTTGGGAATGTGTTTTGTGTCCTTCTGGCCTTTTGGTGACGAAAAGTCCGGCGTACGTCCAAGCAAAATGCTTTGGTCCAATCCGTAACGGAACAGCTTCACCAGGTTGGTGTCACCTGCAAGTAAAGCTTTGCGCACAGAAGCCAACGTGTTCTTAAACTGCTGTCTGACAAACTGGGAAAATTCAGGTTTGGCGATTGCATCGGAGCTGCCAGTTCTGAGCCTTGATTGAAAAATGTTTCTGATGTTGAGAACGATTTTTTCAATGTTAAAAAGGGGGTAAACTGAAGGGCTCTGTGGTTTTCCAGCTGAACTCATTTCCTCTATGATAGTTCTGCTGATTTCCTGTGACAGTTCTGCTATATCAAAAGGATCACCCATTTGTTCTGGCTCTGCGTCTTGATCTAAGATGTCTGTGGCATTAAGAATTATATCAGCGATGCCATTGGTCACAGAGTCCTGCAAGGCCGGAGTCATTACAAGTTTCTCTGAAGAGAGCGATCCAGTCTCTTCTTGGCCTGAAGACGCTTTGAAAACATGCATCTTTGTAAATAAACGGCAGAATTTCTCAGGGAAACGATAACGGATTTTCACCACATATGTTCGGATACAGTCATAGGTGTTTGAAAGCATTTCTCTGAAGTTTTTCAGATTACCGAAGCATCGGCTCACGTATACCACTGGTTCCTCGGAAAACTCAGGGGTCTGTAGGATCTCGTTTACCAGCAATGTAACCTTATCAGAGACCTCCTGTTCCATCAATAAGTCTATCTTTTCAACCTCGTCATTATATTCTGGTTCAACATCCAGAACATTTGCGATTTCTGTTGAAATCGGGCGGCTCAATCTCACATAGATTTTTCCAATGGTTTCCGGTTGTGTTTTAGCAGCCAACATCTTTCCAATCGTTGGAAGTAGGATTTTCAGTGTCTCTTCCACACATTTCTGGAATATGTTGGTGAGAATGTCTGCCAGGACTTCAGTCGTGTGTGAATCCTTCACATCCTGTAAAAGCAGGGTCCATTCTGTTGGAGAGAATGTGTTCAGCTGTTGTCTGATTAATTCCTCCAGGTTTGGAATGAGGATGGGGATGTTCCTGTTCATTTCTGATGTTGAAAAAGGCATTTCTGATACTGAATTCATTCCTTCTGGGTTGTTAATGTGGATAAACGTCCTGTCGATCCGCATCCAATGCTGCCAGTGTGGTTAATGATTGGACTGGGTAACGCCTCACTCACCGTGACGTCACAGTTCCATGAACGTTGACGCGGTCTGTGGGCGTTCCCATTCGCTCCGTCAGAACTTTCATTTCCATTTTATTTGAGATTTTAAGAATTCAGTATTTTAATGAATGTGTGGAAAAAAATAAATGATTTTAGGATTTATAAACGGGGCCGATTTTGTTTCTTAACCTGAAATCTGTCCCTCCTCAGCCCGCAGCTCAGCTCACCATCCACCGAGGCTTTTAGTTTTTAATTTGGGTTTAGAGACAATGCTCCGTTTATGGTTTATGATTAATGGATAATAAACCGTTAAAAACTGCAGAGAGGAGCGAAAAGGCTCCGAGTTCTACAGCAGGAAGCAGCGAAAGTTACAGATCCGCTTAGAAGAGCGACTGGAGCAGCAGCAGCTGAGGAGATCACTATAGATATCAGCCTCATAACAACTATATATACATATATATATCCTCCTGAGAACCGAAGGAAAAAAAGGTTTTACAATTTCTTTTTTTGTGTGATTTCCCATGTATTTGGACCTAAAAAAAAACACATTACAATTTTAATTTTTTTAAATATATTTTTAATTTTAATTTTATTGCATGTCCACTGTGGAGGA
Source organism: Cyprinodon tularosa (assembly GCF_016077235.1). Lineage (NCBI taxonomy): Eukaryota > Metazoa > Chordata > Actinopteri > Cyprinodontiformes > Cyprinodontidae > Cyprinodon > Cyprinodon tularosa. The sequence continues at coordinate 31,758 of NW_024038696.1, forward strand.
CAACAGGACGATTTTCATGGGAAAATAGAACAGGCTTAAAAAAATAAAGAAATAAAACAAAAATATGTCTTGAAAGTGATATTTAACTAAGAACTTTGACATTTGATAAAATCAGATACAATTCTGTAAAATTCTTCTTTTGTTTGTTGTTTGCAACAGCAAAAATACATGTATTTAGTTCGACAATAAACTATAAGACATAGAACTAAGCAGTTCTGTATTTCATCTTCCTCTGGATATTTTAGCTGTGATAATCCTGGAAGCATCTTTTCTTTTTTGTTATGCAGAGAAACATCTTGCATTTGGTGCACCTCATGTATGTCTTGCCATTGCAGCCCTTGTTCCTGCATCTTTCCGCATGCTTTATGTCCATCATCTCTGGCATGTGTCTAGCTCCTACTCTGCGTACAGATGGCTCTGGTTGTGGAATCCTTGTTTTGGTTGGTGGCTGATACTCATCCTCACTGTCTTCACTGCTGTCATGAAATGCTGGTCTATCCATCAGCTCTTCAGCCAGGTGCAGTTTGAAGTCCAGGTACTGCTCTGTGTTTTTAGGTGGTCGATTCAGCGCTATACTGTCAGACTTGTACTGAATCCAAGCATTTGTGATGGCAACATCAAAGAAATGCGTCATCACACGTGATGTCCACTTCTTCGTCCTGGTAGACATGCGGTAGAAGCTCAGCATTCGGTCACAAAGGTCTACGCCACCCATGTTGTCATTATATTCTCTGATTACTGCTGGCCGTTTCACCTGGACATGATGTTTGTCTTTGTTGGACCATCTGCTACAGATATCTTCTTGATCTCTGCCATAGACAGTGGAGGCCATCAGAACTGGTTTATTATCGAACCATTTTGTCAGTGCCAGCTCTGGCTCCCTCCTGACCAACATCACCGAAGCCCCTCTCCCTTCCTTTCTCAGCTGTTTATCTGCTGGTAGCTGGCATGTCTTTGGAATTCTGTTCTTCATAATAGTTCCAGTTGCTGGAAGACCCTTTGACAGCAAAGCGTCCATGAGATCGATTGTTGTGAAGTATCGATCAAAGAACACATAAGTTCCTGGAGGAACAGACGCGAGTGTGGCATACAGAGCCATCAGTAGGTTAAAATATCCACCCCATAATCAAAAACATGTTAAATCTGATATAAATGTACCACTGTTTATGTTCAAATTGTGATTGATTTATTTTCTAATAAGTACAGGTGATTTTGTTATTTCGAAATTAGTTATTGAACAGAAGTCACTGTCGACCCCTGACCAGCAGAGGGCGCGTTCGCCACACTGTGTGTTCTCGGTCATTCAGAGAATGAGGACACGTATAAACTGTGAAGCTGATATACGTGTGTGGCGAACTCTGATTCTAATATCAACATTTTTGGCTCTTTGCAGGTAAGAAGGGAGGGTGGAAACTGTGAGTTGATTTGCGAATATGTCCGATGTGAGTTAATGATCTCAGCTGATTTGTGGCGTTGTTGTTGATATTGTTCAGCCATCTGAAATAAGTTAGCTTATAGTTAGCATGGGTTGCTAGCTACCGTGAGTGAGCGCGAGGCTGGAGAGGAAACAATAACTCTCTGCTCGGGAGTAGTTTGTCAAGCTGAGTAAATAATCTAAAGTAAGGCATGATTGATCTAATTAACAGATATCTGAATCAGTTTACAATGTTTGTTAAATATGATTGGTTGACTGTATTTGAGAAAATATGCTATAGAAGGATAAACTTTTGTTTAATATTAGCTGAGAACATGATTTATTGTTTATATTTTGGTGCAGAAGTTTATGATTTTTCTGATTATAATAGATGGTAAGGATATGATTCATTGTTTATATTTTGTTGCAGAAGTTCATGATTTTTCTGTGTTTAGAAAATATGCAGAAGCTATGGTTTATTGTGAATATGTTGGTGGAGAAGTTCTAAATGACACTGTGTGTTCTCGGTCATTCAGAGAATGAGGACACGTATAAACTGTGAAGCTGATATACGTGTGTGGCGAACTCTGATTCTAATATCAACATTTTTGGCTCTTTGCAGAAGAAAAATAAAGCGGAATTTCAAATTAAATGTGTAGTGGAGACAGCTTCATTCAGTACCACGCTACACGACCATTCGCAAGACCGCTGCAGCTCCAACTCCCAGTCTTTGCCCCATGAATGTGTTCTTGCCCTGATAAACCTCAAAATCAAGGATGAGACCATTTGGAGAGGCAAGTACAAAGACCTTCAGACCAGTAGGGTTTGGCTTTCCTGGCACATACTGCCTGACTGGGCAACGGCCTGTGAATGGGATAATTTGCTCATCAATGCACACTTTATCACTCCTTGGAAGGCTGAGAAAACCTTGCCTCACACGGTCAAGCAATGGTCTGACTCTCCAAAGAATGTCTGACTTCTTTGTCTCTTCACTCACATCCAGGTCATTGACAATCTTAAGTGAACTTCTTAGCTTGTAGAACCTGTCCCTTGTCATCTTTTTGCTAATGACTGGTACTTTGGTTTTTCTAGCCCAAAACATTTTCACTCTGGGATAGCCAAGGCAGGCCATGTGGACTGATATGCCAACAAAAATTTTGATTTCTTGGCCAGTAGTATTCAGTGACAATCCTGTTGTTTGCAGCTGTCTTTGATTTGTAAAGGCTGTCAGATCTTCAAAGATTTTGTCATCAATGTACTGTGAAAAGTACTGTATTGGACTCCAGTATTCACGGATTTTAGGGTCATTGTGATAGGCAGGAAGCCCAGGTAGCACGGGTGTGAATCTATTATAATGAGATGGGAAAAAAATAAAGTTAATAAAAACACTACATTTTTTTTTACACATCAATTTTGCTTAGTGCCATAATTTCAGTGTCATGGATGTAATATTAACCAATCTCACAAGCATTTATTTAGGCTACAAATTCTACAATAATCTACAGAAACATGATAATAAAATTGATTACATTAGCCTGTAACTAAATAAAACATACAAGTTTGTCCTGGCCCACAGAGGACGACGACTTTCCGGCTCCCTCTCTGTCTCTGACTCTGTCTCATCAGATTCTCCTTTATTTTCTTCCTCTCCTTCTTCGTCACTATCTTCCCCTATTACAGGCTGATACTCATTCTCATCCTTTTCCTCATCTGACAGCTCCAAATCTGAATCTCCCTCAATCATCCGGTACAGAATCCTCTCTGCTTCGCTTCTGTCTCCTACAACAATGTGCAGTCATTAAATACATTAAAATGGTCCCGGTGTCCACTACAGTTGACATTCATTAAATGACTGTTATTTCAAAACATAAATAATTAAAGTGTTTTCAGATTTAATAATATTGTTGATGACACATTAATAAACAAGAATATATATAATTATCATGGTAAAAACAGCAATAGATAGGGAATATTTGACTTACCTCTCCTCTTTCCATAAAATGTGGTTGTTGGTATGGCTGCCATCTTGTGAGAGAAAAAAAGTAAAGTTCCCAGCATGCCAACCTATCACATGACACATCACTGGAAAGCCCAGGATGTCCTCTACAAAACACTATAGGGCTTGATAGGGTAACTCCAGATACTTAAGGGAGATCCCGGTGGAAAAAATGTCCACTATAATGGACATGAATGAATGGGCCGGGTCTCAGGAGGATATATATATATACACACACACATATACATATATATATGTATATATATACGTATATATATGTATATGTGTGTGTGTATTTTTATATATATATATATATATATACATATATATATAAATACATATACATACACTATATTGCCAAAAGTATTTGCTCACCCATCCAAATTATTGGAATCAGGTGTTCCAATCACTTCCATGGCCACAGGTGTATAAATTCAAGCACCTAGGCATGCAGACTGTTTTTACAAACATTTGTGAAAGAATGGGTCGCTCTCAGGAGCTCAGTGAATTCCAGCGTGGAACTGTGATAGGATGCCACCTGTGCAACAAATCCAGTCGTGAAATTTCCTCGCTCCTAAATATTCCACAGTCAACTGTCAGCTGTATTATAAGAAAATGGAAGTGTTTGGGAACGACAGCAACTCAGCCACGAAGTGGTAGGCCACGTAAACTGACGGAGCGGGGTCAGCGGATGCTGACGCGCATAGTGCGAAGAGGTCGCCAACTTTCTGCAGAGTCAATCACTACAGACCTCCAAACTTCATGTGGCCTTCAGATTAGCTCAAGAACAGTGCGCAGAGAGCTTCATGGAATGGGTTTCCATGGTCGAGCAGCTGCATCCAAGCCATACATCACCAAGTGCAATGCAAAGCGTCGGATGCGGTGGTGTAAAGCACGCCGCCACTGGACTCTAGAGCAGTGGAGACGCGTTCTCTGGAGTGACGAATCGCGCTTCTCCATCTGGCAATCTGATGGACGGGTCTGGGTTTGGCGGTTGCCAGGAGAACGGTACTTGTCTGACTGCATTGTGCCAAGTGTAAAGTTTGGTGGAGGGGGGGATTATGGTGTGAGGTTGTTTTTCAGGAGCTGGGCTTGGCCCCTTAGTTCCAGTGAAAGGAACTCTGAATGCTTCAGCATACCAAGACATTTTGGACAATTCCATGCTCCCAACTTTGTGGGAACAGTTTGGAGCTGGCCCCTTCCTCTTCCAACATGACTGTGCACCAGTGCACAAAGCAAGGTCCATAAAGACATGGATGACAGAGTCTGGTGTGGATGAACTTGACTGGCCTGCACAGAGTCCTGACCTCAACCCGATAGAACACCTTTGGGATGAATTAGAGCGGAGACTGAGAGCCAGGCCTTCTCGTCCAACATCAGTGTGCGACCTCACAAATGCGCTTCTGGAAGAATGGTCAAAAATTCCCATAAACACACTCCTAAACCTTGTGGACAGCCTTCCCAGAAGAGTTGAAGCTGTTCTAGCTGCAAAGGGTGGACCGACGTCATATTGAACCCTATGGATTAGGAACGGGATGTCACTTAAGCTCATATGTGAGTCAAGGCAGGTGAGCAAATACTTTTGGCAATATAGTGTATGTACATATATAAATACATATATACAGCGGTGGACTGGGACAAAAAATCGTCCCTGTCATTTTGGACTAGACTGGCCCACCACATTTTTTTGGTGTACTGAATGTGTTTAAACCAACGGTGCAATACCTTGAGGCCAGGTAAATGGAAATGAGAGTGGACACTTAAAATACGACAGAAACAATCTTAGTTTGTTAACACTGTAAAATGTAAACTCCACCACAGCACAGCAACTATTCTTAGATGAGAGAGAGAGAGAGAGAGAGAGGGAGAGAGAGAGAGAGAGAGAGAGAGAGGGAGAGAGAGAGAGAGAGAGAGAGAGGGAGAGAGAGGGAGAAAGAGAGAAAAGTCACAGTCAATCACACATATTATCACGTTATATCATTATAAGAAGTGATTAAAAGTT